>NW_007735621.1:70613-75515 GCF_000696425.1 Galeopterus variegatus
AGCATTGTTACTACTAGTACTCCCAGTTTAGAAAGCCCTAGTATTCAAGCATTCTAGCATTCTTTCTTACTTTCTCTTCTTCATCCAATCCTATCCATCTTACTCTCTTTCTCAGGTCTCCAAAGAAGCATTTTGAATTTTACATACTTTTTCCACATTTGATGTCATCTGACAATGAATGGCACTTTCCTAGCATAATACTCATCTACCCGAGGTCCGGGATTGCACTCATTCACTCATCCATTCATTCAGCAAACATTTATTAAGCATCTACTATATCCCAAGCCCTTGAATACCATCATGACTTAAATTCAGTCCCTGTCATTTAAATCCTAGTGCTCAAGTTCTAACTTGTAAGTCAGGCGAGTAAACAAATGATTTCAGAACCAAGTAATAAGTAGATAAGATAGTCCAGAAAAAAGGCTCCGTGGGAAATAGAGTGGGATGGAGTGAGCTCTTCCTACAGGATTAGGAAGCCTCCACTGGGTCATCTGAGCAAGCTCTGAATGTCCCCAGCAGGCAAAGAAGTGAAAGAGTGACCAAACCATGAGAACAGAAAGTTCTAAGCGCTGGAGGTGTGGCCACGTCTGACCGCTTCAGGGGAGGGTGGAAAAGTGTAGGGAAGAGTGACTACAGCAAGTCGAATGGGAAAAAGCAGGGACTAGAAGAGACTGAAACCTGCATTAAGGAATTTGAACATTTTCCTAGAAATTCAGGGTTTTAAACACATGGCCACCAGGCATGCCTAATCTAGCCAAGTCTGTGTTTTTCAAGTTTGCATTGAATGTGGGGCATGTATTACCTATTTAGCCACAGAACCCACCAAGCCATATTACCTTACACTGAATCCTTTCCCACATAGTCCTGATGGATTTGAGTTTGCAATTGTGCTTAGTCTTGGTGAGTATTAAAGAGTTGATACCAGATATTGACTTTATCCAATCCCTCTGGAGGCCGGAAGGAAATGTGTTCTATGTAACAGGCATGTGAGACTGTAGGTAGAAAGAGCAGCTAAAAAGCTACCACAGTAAAATGAAAAAGATAGAAAATAAGTGTTTGCAAGAATATGGAGTAACCAAAATTCTCATACACTATAATTTCTAGAATTGTCAATTAGTATAACCACTTTGTAAAACTTTTCGGTGGTATTCATTAAGCTGAACGTGTGCAGATCCTATAACCTAGCAGTAATTCCGTTCCCAGATATATGCCCAACAGCTATGTGTATGTGTGTGCACCCAAAGTCATGTACAAGACTGTTTATACCAGAGCCACTCATAATAGTTCCAAACTGGAAACTACCCAAATAAAATAGTAGACAGTGGATAATTAAATTTCCGCATGTTCATGCAATAGTTTACTCTACAGTTGAACACTCTATGCCTATACAAAACAACACAGATAAATCTCTTGATATTAAGTGGAAGAAGACAAACTCAAAAGGGTACATGCTGAATGAGTCTGTGTATGTAAAGGACTAAAACAGACAAGACCAAGGCTTGCTTTTGTATAATGATTACCTTTGAGCAGGCATCTCTCTATATCGAGAAGGGAGCAACCGGACAGCTCCCGGAAGGCTGGTAGTGCTCTATTTTTAATCTAGAAAAGGATTTTATGTGTGTGTTCAGTGTGTAAAAATTTATCAGACTAGAAAAAGTGCATCTATGATATGCACACCTTTCTAAATATGCTTCAATACAAAAGTTTTTACAGAAGTTTTTTAAAAGTTAGAGGTCATGATAAATAATAGTAATGTACTAGACCAGATGAAAGTTAATGAGACCAGAACCAGAGAAATAACAGTAGCAATCACTCATTTATTCATCCATTCATTTATTCAGTTTTTTTTTAAGCAGTCTACTATGCATCAAACACTCTGCAAGGTACTAAGGATACTAAAAGCTACAGTAATGTGGAGGAGAGAGATATTAAACAATCAACTACCCAACTAAATACTTTCAGTAAGGAAAAGGCAATTAATACACAAAAGAGGTAACGAGATATAGCATGCATGAGTAGCAATGAGAGATTTTTAGGGGGGAGGCTACTTCAGATGGGGTAGCCACTGTGTTTCCCCCTGTCTCAGGTTGCTAGAATTAAGTACTTCTGCACAGTTAATGGTGTTAAAATTTGTAGACCCTTGTGTATCCAAAGCCATCAGATTTATCTACTTACTGATGGTGAGGCAGGATTTGACAAGGCTCCCGTAAAGAAAGTGTCACATGCAAGAACATGGCATGATTATCATGTCACAGCACATAGTACCCTGTTGGTACAGACTGATGACTCAGGGCTCACAGTGTCATCATTGGGCACTGAGAAGTGTCTTTTGCTGTATCTTGCAAAATTCTCAGTGGACAATGTCTACAGCTGCTTGACCTATGTTTTATAGGATCTTCAGCTGTTTGCTTCCAAAGTGGACAGTATTCCAAGGATTCTCTGACAGCACATTTAACGTGCCCTTCGTTTTGACATTTTTTTCTGGATTGTTTTTCTCTCCAACTCTCTGGCATTTCTGAACATAATTGGTGTTCCNTGGAGTAACCAAAATTCTCATACACTATAATTTCTAGAATTGTCAATTAGTATAACCACTTTGTAAAACTTTTCGGTGGTATTCATTAAGCTGAACGTGTGCAGATCCTATAACCTAGCAGTAATTCCGTTCCCAGATATATGCCCAACAGCTATGTGTATGTGTGTGCACCCAAAGTCATGTACAAGACTGTTTATACCAGAGCCACTCATAATAGTTCCAAACTGGAAACTACCCAAATAAAATAGTAGACAGTGGATAATTAAATTTCCGCATGTTCATGCAATAGTTTACTCTACAGTTGAACACTCTATGCCTATACAAAACAACACAGATAAATCTCTTGATATTAAGTGGAAGAAGACAAACTCAAAAGGGTACATGCTGAATGAGTCTGTGTATGTAAAGGACTAAAACAGACAAGACCAAGGCTTGCTTTTGTATAATGATTACCTTTGAGCAGGCATCTCTCTATATCGAGAAGGGAGCAACCGGACAGCTCCCGGAAGGCTGGTAGTGCTCTATTTTTAATCTAGAAAAGGATTTTATGTGTGTGTTCAGTGTGTAAAAATTTATCAGACTAGAAAAAGTGCATCTATGATATGCACACCTTTCTAAATATGCTTCAATACAAAAGTTTTTACAGAAGTTTTTTAAAAGTTAGAGGTCATGATAAATAATAGTAATGTACTAGACCAGATGAAAGTTAATGAGACCAGAACCAGAGAAATAACAGTAGCAATCACTCATTTATTCATCCATTCATTTATTCAGTTTTTTTTTAAGCAGTCTACTATGCATCAAACACTCTGCAAGGTACTAAGGATACTAAAAGCTACAGTAATGTGGAGGAGAGAGATATTAAACAATCAACTACCCAACTAAATACTTTCAGTAAGGAAAAGGCAATTAATACACAAAAGAGGTAACGAGATATAGCATGCATGAGTAGCAATGAGAGATTTTTAGGGGGGAGGCTACTTCAGATGGGGTAGCCACTGTGTTTCCCCCTGTCTCAGGTTGCTAGAATTAAGTACTTCTGCACAGTTAATGGTGTTAAAATTTGTAGACCCTTGTGTATCCAAAGCCATCAGATTTATCTACTTACTGATGGTGAGGCAGGATTTGACAAGGCTCCCGTAAAGAAAGTGTCACATGCAAGAACATGGCATGATTAGCATGTCACAGCACATAGTACCCTGTTGGTACAGACTGATGACTCAGGGCTCACAGTGTCATCATTGGGCACTGAGAAGTGTCTTTTGCTGTATCTTGCAAAGCATGTCACAGCACATAGTACCCTGTTGGTACAGACTGACGACTCAGGGCTCACAGTGTCATCATTGGGCACTGAGAAGTGTCTTTTGCTGTATCTTGCAAAATTCTCAGTGGACAATGTCTACAGCTGCTTGACCTATGTTTTATAGGATCTTCAGCTGTTTGCTTCCAAAGTGGACAGTATTCCAAGGATTCTCTGACAGCACATTTAACGTGCCCTTCATTTCGACATTTTTTTTCTGGATTGTTTTTCTCTCCAACTCTCTGGCATTTCTGAACATAATTGGTGTTCCTTTGTTACCAAGGCTTTTTCAACTGACTTTACTTTTGAAAGATGTCTTAAAACTATTTTTTTTAATTTTTAATAGCCAAATAATTTTGGATTTCACAGTTAGTCCAGACATCTCACTAACTCTGATATGAGTTATGGAGCTCCTTGGAAGAAAAGGCAAAAATCATTTTTAAGAAGGACCAATATTAAAACTGAAGATTTTAGATTTTAATAATATCACTGGAGCCTCTAAAAATAAATGTGCTTTATAAATGGAAAATTCTCATCACAATTTTTCATGGCAGAACATACAGCAAAGACATCCAGAAAATATTTCAGCTTTTCAGAAGGAGTTATTGCTGCATTTGATTTTGTTTCCTCAACACTGGTGCTGCAGTCTGTTCTTGCATCTCCAAAGCCTACATATTTGGGGGGCCTGACTTAGATACTAACACTTCTAAGAAGCTTTCCTGATAACCTTAGTCAAGGGTGCTTTCTGCCAGCTGAACTTCTGTACCTGTAATTTATACCTTCCTTGTGAGTGACTGAATGAAGGCTATCTATCTCCCCACCTGGCTATTGAGTCTCGTAAAAAATGATACTGCCTCTAAGTCAGCTCTGCATCTTCCACAACACAGCATCATCACCACCCCCATCATCACCATCATCATTGTCATCACCTTCACCAGTAATAATACCCAGTGAGTATCTACCCTTTGTCAGGACTGACCTTGATGCTTTAATAACTTTATTTCACTTAATTCTGCCAACAACCTCATGAAGAAGGCACAATTACTACTCACTCTTTACAGATGAC
>NW_007735622.1:0-12802 GCF_000696425.1 Galeopterus variegatus
TATCACAGGGAGAGAAAGGAGCCAAAAGATAAAGATGTATTAATTTTATATTTTGCTCTTATACTTTCCCCTTCGACTTTTATTTAGGCCTTCTGTTCTTGCCCATACCAGATAGCTAAGACGGCATCTGATTTAGCACAAAAGCATACGATTAGTCATTTAAAGTTTAAAAAGATGTTCTGCTTATAGGTGATATTCTGCAGAGACTACCAAGTCCTCAAGATTCTATATAAGACCCAGTCTTTGAGCCGCTGCTAGAAACTGGCTGACACCCTGAGATTGTTCTGCCACTTACTGGCTGGATAACCTTCGGGAAGATCCTCACCTTCTCTCTGACTCAGTTACCTCATCTGTAAAATGTGGATTCCACATTCCTCAAAGGGTGCTGTTGTGGAGTGGTTGAAATAACATAGGGAAAGTGCTTCGCCCAGGCACAGTTAGTGCTCAATAATTGGCAGCTTCTTAGCACTATTGTTGTTTGTTATTGCTGTTACCCAGTTCTTAATGAGCCTAATTGACTTTAGTAAAATTTCATCTCCTGTATTCTTGAAAGAGTTAGCTTCTGTGGGCAGAAACTCGCGTTACTGAAAGAGAAGAGCTTAGTGATTAAGAGAAACGAAGGTAGAGACAGACCTAAGTTTGCATCCTATTGCCACCATTTACTGGCTGTGTAATATTGGGCCAATCATGTTAATTCTAAGCTTCAGCTTCCTCACGTATAACATGAAATGATAATGTATTTATCTCGTAGAATTGTTATGCAGATTATACATGACAACGCATGTAAAGGGTTTAGCATAGCTGGCTTCTAGTAGGCACTTGGTCAATATTCAATAAATTAAATTCCTTTGCTCAAATTTCCATTTAAAAATAGAAAAGGAGAAAAGTCTGAAGATCTGCAGCAATGTATATTATTGGGCTCTTCACCAAATGTGAAAACTGAGGTTTGGTGCCCGGACCTTCGTGTCCATTTTATAAAGCCCAGGGTTTCCAGTCGCTGTCAGTGTAGTTTCCAGGAGATGGACCTCACAGGAAACAGGATCTCTCTCTTCTAGAAACCTGAGGTGTTAGCCTGGAGAAAAATCCCTCAGCCAAGAGGCGGTGCCCTTGTGACCTTTCACAGGCAAATTTACCAAAGCCTAGGGCGGGAAGAGGCCAAGGGAGCTCCCCTTCCAAGTGCACCGGGCTGTGGGAATTTCCTCCAGGGCCTCCCTGGGCGGCCCTGGCCGCGCCTCGCTGAGCTCCTTGCGGTTTCTGTCTGCGCCGAAACTGCTGTGGAAAGTTCAGCTCGAGAAGAAGGAGGAACTAGGGTGTTCTGATTATTTTTCCCTTTCTTTTTGAGAATCAAACAACCCTGACTTGATTTCAGAAACCTTAACCCAAACCAAATGCTCCTCTGACGGGGTGACCACTCCGAGGAGCACCAGGGCACTTTGACTCTGTGAAGACAGTGACACTAGGCAGACGCCAGATCTCTTCAGAAATCCAACGACACAGGTTCACACACCACCAGGGACTGCTAGAATGTTGCTTTGTTTTCCACTCTGAATTTATAGTCCAACTCCTCCTTCCCCACCCCCTGGAACTCCATTTATTATTGTGCACACCCGGTGGCTTTCTTCCAACTTTATTTCTTTCTTCAGAAATAAACAAGGACTTTACAGCTCGGTAACCTCCCCAAAGTTTGTTTGCTCTTCCCGCGGTACAGTGTGGGCCATGTTTGTTCCCTGGGAAAGTCTCTTCTCTAATTATTTTCACATTTCAACAGCTTTTGTTTCTTCTTCTTTCTCTGAGGTTTATAAAAACGCTGATGGTGGATTTGCTTCAGGGAAAATTGTACCGTAAACATTTTCTCCTAGGCACATGGGAACCTCGGTGGCTGGGGGCCCCTCTTGCCTTGTTGTGTATGCCAGAAGGAAATTTGAAAATCCTGAAACACTTCTTTGTATGGCTGGAAGAAAAAATATGTAAACTGGTAAAATGGGGAAAATCTGCTAATCTTGTACAAGGAGCCTTTGATGACATTGTGTGTGCAAGGCTGTGCTGAGAAAAAGGCTGCCTTGAGGACTGAGCTTTCATTTTAGGTTGGGATCTTTCTGCCTCCAAGCACAGACTAAAACTGGAAGCATTTTAAGGAAATACGAAGTTAGAAAATCTAAGGCTAATATGTTTTAGCAAAATCTTGGATTATGGGACAGGTAACACTTTGATCTAATCAAAAGGTGTGAGCCCAATTTCCATGTGTGTGTATTCAGTTTGGAGACTGAAGAATCTTTCGAATTATAGCAATCCTGGGTTCTGGAAGAAACTGAGGCTCAAAAGAATGATGTGTTGTTTGTTTTCTCATCCTTATATGGCTTTAAGCCAGTGTTAGTTCATCTCTGTTGCTTATAACAGAAATACCTGGAACTGGGTAATTTGTAAAGAAACAATATTTATTGCTTCCGGTTTTGGGGCTGGGAAGTCCAAAGTCCAGGGAACACATCTGGTGAGGATCTTGTTCTTGGTAGTGGATCTATAGCGCAGCAGGGAATCTACATGGTGAGTGGCTTCAGCAAGAGAGAAACTTCATTCCCTCCCCTTATAAAGCCCTCAGACCACACCCATGATCACCATTAAACCATCAATGGATTAATCCATTCACTGGGGCATGGTCCTCACATCTAATCACTTCTCAGAGGCCCCACCTTTCAATTACCATAATAGGATCTCCTACCCTCAACACTGTCACAGTGGAAGGTAAGCTCCTAATGCATGAAGCTTCGGGAGACACAGATCAATCCACAGCAAAGTTCGTCCCTTGTTTCTGTACAACCTCTCCCTCCATTCACCCCCAGAGAGCACTACGGCTCTGTCTATGGCTCCAGGAGCTCAGATCCATCTGTCTCATCTGCCCTTGTTTGAGGTTCCAGACCTGCATCTCACTTCACATCTGACAGGAACCTCAAACCCAACATGTCCAAAACAGAATTTGTGATCTTCTCCCCACAATCTGTTCTCCCCCCAAATTCCCCACCCCATCATCCACCAAAGCCCTTTACAGGAAGCCTGGAGTCATCTAAACTCCCTTGAGTACTGTCTATCCTACCTGCCCAACATCTGTTGAGTGTGTCCACTTCTCTCCTTTCCCATAGACATTTGCCTCGTTCAGACTCTTTTTGCCTGTCACCTAGACCAGTGTGCTACAGCCTCCTTGTTGGTGTCCCTGCAAATCTCACTCCCCACCACCCCCATTAAAAGATCCATCTCCAGAGCTATGAGAGTGCTCTCACCTCAGCATCTTCACTTCCCTTCTTAAAAATCACCCATGACCCTATCACCCCATGTGGGCTGGTGCAAGACCTGTAACAAGGTGCTCAGTGCCCTCCCTAGGTCAGTTCCAGCCTTGTTCTGCCATGCAATGGCCACATCCACTTGCCATCCTCATGCCAGCTGCTCCCCCAAACATTCCCCCTTCTCTGAGTGCTTCATGCTGGTCCCCGACTAAGAGAGCTCTTCTGCCCCTTATCTAGCTGGCAAAAATCTGCTTACCTTAAAGGCTCAATTCAAACAAGAGCTCCTCTGTAATCCTTCCCGAATTCCCCTAAGCAAAGTCTGTTGACCCCTCTCAGTGTTTCTGAAGCGGCTTGTACACATATTCACACTATATTTTTGCCCATTCACACTTCCTATCTCCCACCCTGTGCCCCTACAGGGACTATGAGTCCCTGGAAGTCAGGACCTGAGTTGTTCCTGCCTTTATATTCCTTCTACCTAGCACAGAGTCTGGCCTATGGGAGGGGCTGGGGATGGGTGTAGGAGATGTTACTGAGCCCATTTTGGGCAGGGTGGGGGGGATAACTCTGCCACTCTGGGATGTACTCATAAGAATTAGGGTAAAAACATGGTTTCCAGAATTGCTTGGAAGACCACAGACAGAGCTTTGATCCAGGTCTAGGGGTGACTGAGACTCTGAACAGAACAGGGCAGGAGCTGCTAGGATAGGCTGTGAATTCTGTCCCCTTCAGAGTTCCCCTTTCAAAATAAAAGGGACATCATCTTGGATCTCACCTAACTTCAGGTACCACACATTGTTTGGAACCTCCTGCTGCCAAGTACCCCCATCCTCTTGGACTCATGTGGGTCCAAGCCTGAATTTGCCATGTCCCTTAAACATGAGTAATTGAACCAGGGGCCACCCTGGCTCAGGGTCCTGCCTCCTCAGCTCTGTTGCTGCTCTGATCTGACTTCTGTCGCACATGAGGAAATCCTCATGTGCCTTCAGGATTATCTCACTTTGCCTGTTGGCATTTGTTTCATCCAGGAACAGAGTAGCAAAGAGGTTATGAGGTTAGGGCAGCAGCTCCCTCTGCAGAGACTTGGAGACAGAAAGAATTCCAGGATCTGAGATGTCTAGACTCCAGAGCCTTATTCACTTGTACAACTCACTTTTCAGAGAAACTGCTATGTGCCAGGGATTGTAGGTAGGTGGTAAGGATACAAAGATGAATTAAAGCATATTCTTATAAGAGCTCTTCAGTGTGGGAGGTATCCTTCAGGGGCCTGCCCTGCCCCTGCTCCAGCCTGAGAACCAGGAAATCTCCTGTGTTCAAATTTGGGGTGCAGATGCAACCATGGGTAGGGGTTGGATAGGAGAGAGAGCCAAAGGCCAGGCCCAGGAAGATCTGAGTCTTGCCATCATCCAGAGCCTTCATCTCTCAGGATCTCAGTTTCCTCGTCTACACAATAGAGATCAGCATCCTTGCTCTGCTTTCACTACAGGGTTGTGAGTACCTGCTGTGTACAGCCCTGAGTCAAGGTTAAGGATGCAGACATGCACCCAGTACAGTGTCTAGCACACAGAAGGTGCTCAATAAATTGGTTGAATAAATGAGAATAAATGAATGGTTTTTGCTCTCAGCCTTGTTGGGGAAGGGTGTGACCAGTTACAGAACATGTGTTGTGCTTTGCCTATGTCACAGCATGACACATAGAAACACAGCTAATAAGACCAGGCAGCGTAAACGGAGAACTGTCATTGGGGAAGATGGTGTGTTTTCCTCTCCACTGGAGGGAGAGCAGTTTCTGTTCAGGAATGCAGGTAGCAGATGGAATTAAGTTTGCTAATCAGCTGGCTTTAAGATAGGGATATTATCCTGGTTTACCTGGGTGGGCCCAATATACTCACAAGGGTCCTTAAAAGGTGGAAGAGTGAGACAAAAGAGTCAGAGTCAGAGTGATGCAGTGTGAGAAAGACTTTGCAGCCTTTGACGGTTTTGAAGATGAAGGAAGAGCCCATCAGCCTGGGAATGCTAGCAGCCCCTAGTTGGAAAAGGCAAGAAAACGGATCCTTCCCTAGAGCCTCCAGAAAGGAATGCAGCCTCTTGGAACCTTGATTTTAGCCCAGTGAGATCTGTGTCCTACTTCCTACCTCTGGAACAGTAAGATCATTAATTTGTGTTGCCTAAGCCACTAAGTCGTGGTAGTTTGTTACAACAGCAATAGGAAACTAATACCCACAGAGACAGACATAGTCCTCCCCACCAGAGTCTATGGTCCAATAGAGGAGACTGGCACATAACCAGTGTGCTAGAGTAAGGAGTAAGAGAGGCTGTGATAGGATAGGCCAAGCTGGTGGGGAAACAGACAGGAGAAACCCCATGCCCACAGCTGGGCACGGAGAGAAGGTTTCCCTATGTGAGCAACACTTACCCCTGTGTCTGCACACACCAGATGCCTCATAAATGCCTGTTGAAGTGAGGAAGGAGGGAGGGAGAGAAGGAAAAAAGACTAAAGAAAGACCCACACTAGGACCTGATTGGTAAATAGGATTTGGGATGGGTGAGTAGACGGCAGGGCAAAGTGTTCCAGGCAGAAGAGGCAGCACAGGCAAAGACCCGAGGGCTATTTAGAGAGCTAAGGACAGTTTCATTTGGCTGGGACACAGTGCCCTGTAGGGAACAGGGAAAGATGAGTCGGGCAGGGCACAGACCATGAGGGGCCTGATCAGCTATAATTAGATATTCAGCCTGTATACTACATTCTGTGGTGATCTCTCTCTCTCTCTCTCTCTCTCTCTCATCTTCTTGGGTTGTACTTTAATATCTTGAAGTGTGTTTGTTTGATCTCATTTATGCTAGCTCATGCTTATAGAAATATTTTATCTAGTCTCCCAGGCCACACCTCGGTTACTATCTCCATTTTAGCAATGGCTTAGGACCTGCCTCATCACCTATCATTTGGGTAAGATGGGGTGGACCAAGAGACGATATGCCCTGCATCTGTAATCACAGCCATCTGGGTTTAGGTTCATACTCCTCCATTGACCAGCTGGTATTTCATCTTTTAACCCCTGGTTTCCCAGTCTGGGCCAGGATAGTGAGCACCTTAGGAGCTTGCTATGACAATGAATTTAGCTAGTTCAGAAAAGTGCTTTCAAAGGGCCGCATATATTCCACCAAGTAGTCAATGGCAGTTATCTACCAAGATCGTCAATCACTCTTTGTACAGCTCTTACCAACCACCTGTAACTACTGTGCTGATGAGTCTCTTTGCCCCTCCAGATCACTCCCACCCTTCTGTAATCCACTTTGCACCCAGGGGCTCACTGCATGGACCACATCAGTAAGATTCCCTGCCTTCTAGCTTCCAATCGGGCCCAGCCTACAGGATGCATCAGCAGGAGATGCAGGGAATGGAAGGAAACTGAAGATGAGAATTTACTCTCCCTGGCTCCCTCCTTTCAGGGTTGCTGGGCCTTGGCTTCTTCCCTCTAACAAAGGCAGTCTCTTGTCATGTGGCCTTCTCCCTACAAATACCCTCTTTTGGTATCAGGAAAGGCTCCGCCTTCTTGCCTTCAAGATCTAGGGATGGCAATGGTTCTTGCTGTTGCAAGCCCCAGAGTTTCCTTTGCACCTAAGTAAGTGGTTTTTTCATTAAATTTTCTCCAAGCAACCCAGTTTGAGTGTGCTGTATTAGTCAGTTTTCTGTCACATATAACAGAATACCTGAATCTCAGTAATATATAAAGAAAATAAATTTATTTCTTACAGTTTGGGAGGCTGGGAAGTCCAAGGTCCAGGTAACACATCTGCTAAGGGCTTTCTTCGTTTGAATCTCTCTGCAGGGTCTCACGGTGACCAGGTTATCACATGGCGAGGGTGGCAAAAGCAAGAGAGCTAACATTCTCACTCGCTCTACTTATAGAGCCATCAGAACCGTGCCCATGACAACCCATTAAACCACCAACGCACTACTCCACAAATGGATCAATCCGTTTATGAGGGCACAGTCCCTGCATTCCAATCACCTCTAAAAGGCCCCACCTTCCACCACCATATTGGGGGTTAAGTTCCAACATGAGCTTGGAGGGACATTCAGACCCCAGAATGTGCCTTCTGTTTCTTGTTGGAACCCTGACCAAGGCAATCTTGTTTCAGATCTTGGGATTACCAGTCACACAGGCCAACAAGACCTCATCCCGATAAGGAGCCCTTGTCTCTCTGGTCAGCTCTAGAACATTCACTGAGGCATTGTCAAAATATCACTTCCTTTTCATTCTGCAAGAAATTTTGAAAATTTCAAGGAAATTTGTAAGTTTAATGTACAGCATGATCCTACCCCNCCTGCCTTCTAGCTTCCAATCGGGCCCAGCCTACAGGATGCATCAGCAGGAGATGCAGGGAGTGGAAGGAAACTGAAGATGAGAACTTACTCTCCCTGGCTCCCTCCTTTCAGGATTGCTGGGCCTTGGCTTCTTCCCTCTAACAAAGGCAGCCTCTTGTCATGTGGCCTTCTCCCTACAAATACCCTCTTTTGGTACCAGGAAAGGCTCCGCCTTCTTGCCTTCAAGATCTAGGGATGGTAATGGTTCTTGCTGTTGCAAGCCCCAGAGTTTCCTTTGCACCTAAGTAAGTGGTTTTTTCATTAAATTTTCTCCAAGTAACCCAGTTTGAGTGTGCTGTATTAGTCAGTTTTCTGTCACATATAACAGAATACCTGAATCTCAGTAATATATAAAGAAAATAAATTTATTTCTTACAGTTTGGGAGGCTGGGAAGTCCAAGGTCCAGGTAACACATCTGCTAAGGGCTTTCTTCTTCGTTTGAATCTCTCTGCAGGGTCTCACGGTGACCAGGTTATCACACGGCGAGGGTGGCGAAAGCAAGAGAGCTAACATTGTCACTTGCTCTACTTATCGAGCCATCAGAACCGTGCCTATGACAACCCATTAAACCACCAACCCATTACTCCACAAATGGATCAATCCGTTTATGAGGGCACAGTCCCTGCATTCCAATCACCTCTAAAAGGCCCCACCTTCCACCACCATATTGGGGGTTAAGTTCCAACATGAGCTTGGAGGGACATTCAGACCCCAGAATGTGCCTTCTGTTTCTTGTTGGAACCCTGACCAAGGCAATCTTGTTTCAGATCTTGGGATTACCAGTCACACAGGCCAACAAGACCTCATCCCGATAAGGAGCCCTTGTCTCTCTGGTCAGCTCTAGAACATTCACTGAGGCATTGTCAAAATATCACTTCCTTTTCATTCTGCAAGAAATTTTGAAAATTTCAAGGAAATTTGTAAGTTTAATGTACAGCATGATCCTACCCCATACTAGAAAATGAAACCAAAGTCAAGTGATCTAGGCAGGAAACTGGGCTGTAATGGGTTTCCTGCAGCCTAGGGGCCTGAGTCAGAGCAGCTGGCTCAAGGCTGGGAGGAGAAGTGGGTCTAGGGACCAACTCTAGTGTCCCTGCTGTGCAGAGTCGGCCTCCTCCTTGTCCCTCCTGCCATGCTCCAGGGCACCCAGATACTTCTCCAGCCCCCACACTTGAGCGGGCTCTTTCCTGCCAGCCACATCACTGACATGGAATCTCCTAGTGGCCCTTTGATGGAGTTTGGATGTGTTGTCGCCTCCAAAACTCATGTGGAAATTTGATCTCCAATGTGGCAGTGTTGGAAACTGATTGAGTCATGGGGGCGGATCCCTCATGAATGGATTAATGCTCTCCCTGGGGGAGGAGGGGTAGTGAGTGAGTTCTTGGTCTGTTAGTTCCCGTGAGACCTGATTGTTTAAAGGACGCTGGCACCTCCTCTCTCTCTCTTGCTTCCTGTCACCATGTGATCTGCGTGTACCCGCTGGCTGCCTGCCACTTTCTGCCATGAATAGAAGCAGCCTGAGGCCCATGCCAGACGCATCTGTCCCAGAATTGTAGGCCAAATAAACCTCTGTTCTTTATAAATTACCCAGTCTCAGGTATTTCTGTTATAGCAACACAAAATGGACTAAAACAGCCTTCTTCCTCTACAGCTCTGTTGTTACACTGCAGAACTAGAAGGTCAATCACTTTTATTTTTACCCCCATTCAGAGTCACAGGACCCAGCATTTCCACAGCCTCTTTCCCCACCCCACTCTCACCCCCATACCTTGGTACCTTTCTTGTTCAGATCAAGCCTTCCTTTTCTAGATCATGAGCTTGTGGAGGTCAGGCCATGAGTCTTTGCATCCTTGGTACCCAGCTCAGAGCCTGCCTTTTAGAAAGGGCTCAGACTAGCATGGTTGTTAGGAACACAGGTTTTGGTGGCAAAGAAATGTGAGTTTTTATCTTAATCCCTTAGTCTTTTACTCATTACTTCTTAGATTGCCCTATTTGTGTCTTCCGATTCTTGTCTTGATTCCACTGATTCTAGGTAAAGTATTTCATCTTCCTGAGTTTTATTTTCCTCATGTGTAAAACAGAGATTAAATTTCCCTCCTAATAGGGTTACAGTGGGGATTAAGTGAAACAGTGTATACAAAGTTCTTAGCATACATGAAAGCTATTGTTATTATTATTATGCTAGTGAATAAAACTTTCTGAAATTAGAGACCCATGTGCCTGTTTTTCTACAATTTCAACATAAGGGGACAAGGGAAACATCAGAAGGTCTCATCAAAGTAGAAGCGTCACATTTCCTTTGATGCCACCACCTGTGCTCAGTCAGCAGCAGTGTCCTGCTGTGTAAGAGGCGGGGCTCTGAGGAGGGCTTTGGATCTCAGATCCGCCAATTACTAGCTGCTGATAGGAGGCACAGCATTCCACCTCCACAAACCTCCTCATTTTCCTCATCTCCCAAACTGGTATAGTAACACCCCCCTCCCAGACGTCATTCCCTCATGGGATAATTGAGCACCTCGTATGTGTCAACACTATTCTAAGCTGTAAATACAGCCTCGAACCAGACAGGTGACCCCTACCCTCATTAAGCTTATATTTTAGTTGGGGAAAGGGCTAGGAGAAACAGACAATAAACAATTAAATTAATCAGCAAGGTAATTTCAGGTATTTGTAGGTGTTAGGGGGTGGATGAAAGAGGACCCTGGAATATAGAATAACTTAGTGAGGGAATCAGGTTGGGTTCCCTGGTAAGGTGGTCAGGGTGTGACTCTCAGAGAAGGTGACTTTTGAACTTAAATAAGAATGGAAAAAGAAAAACATCCAAAAGAGGATCTGGGGACCATGGGAAAAGTGTTACAGGCAGAAGGACAGCCAGTACAAAAGTCAGAGGTGAGACGAGTTTCACACTTAAAGCATTGAAAGGCCAATTGGGGAGAGACAAAGTCAGAGGATGACTAGGGTTAAATTAGATGGTATGTCTGACCTGCCCACAACGAAGCCTGACACAAGGGATGTGTTTGATAGGTGCTTTATGTCCCCAACATCATCTAGACCTTGAGGACCTACTGTGTGCTGGTGTAAAATACAAAAATCAGTCAATCATGCTGCTATCTTTAAGGAGCTCATGGCCTAACATAGAAGAAAAAATATCCACATTAAAAATAAATGCATCAAGTCCAGGCAGATAAATAGAACTGAAAAAAAGTGATAGTATGTGGGAGATGATATAGATACTGATGTAGACATGGATATGGATATGGATGAGGGTGCAGGTGCATGGTGGGAAAGGCAGTCTCACACGCACAGTCTCTCCACCCCCGCTTAGCCACATAAGAATGGACCTTGGGTGTGGAACACTTCCTTACCAAGAAATAGAGTCCTCAGCCTGTTCTGGACCTATTGCCTTGTGTACAAATGCCTTTTCCTGTTTCAGACTCAATGCACACTCGTTTGCCCTGCTTTAGCATGTACATAATACAGCCCCAGACCAACTCCACTAGTATATCTGTCTTCTGCATGCAGGGGATGGGGTCCTTCTGCTGCAGCACAGGAGGCGTGTGTGCAGGCCAGTGGACCTGAGTAGGCTGCAGGATAGACCTGCTACCCATGGGGAGGAGGGTGATATGGCTTGAATATTTGTTCCCTCCAAAGCTCAGGTAGAAGATTGATTCTCAATGTGGCAGTGTTGAAAGGTGGATCCTTTAGAAGATCATTGGATCATGAGGGCCCTGCCCTTGTGAATGGATTAATCCATTAGTGGATTAATGAGTGATCGTGGGTGTGGACCGGTAACTTTATAAGGAGAGCGAGTGCTCTCGGCGGTCCTTGCCACATGATATTCTGTACTGCCTCAGAACTCTGCTGAGAGCCCCCACTGAGAAGGTCCTCACCAGATATACCCCCTTTAATCCATTAGTGGATTAATGAGTGATCGTGGGTGTGGACCGGTAACTTTATAAGGAGAGCAAGTGCTCTCGGCGGTCCTTGCCACATGATATTCTGTACTGCCTCGGAACTCTGCTGAGAGCCCCCACTGAGAAGGTCCTCACCAGATATACCCCCCGGACCTTGCACTCCGCAGCCTCCAAAACTGTAAGAAATAAATTCTAATTCCTTATAAATTACGCAGTTTCAGTCATTCTGTTATAAGCAACAGAAAATGGACTAACACAGGGAGTGCCACCCACTGCTGAAGCTGGTCTTGCTCTGCCTCTTCTCTGTGTGAGTGAAGCCTCTTCCATCCATTGCTCACCTGCCTTGTGTTTTCCCTGGAGACTCAGTACCATGATACAGCAGGCAGAAGCACTTGGACTTCTGCTGCTGATAATCGGCAACAGATGTTGCTTGCTTGACAGAGTGGGTGTGGATGTGGATATATAGATACATAAATACAGATATTTATTTAACTAAAGAATGAACGAATAAGTGACTGAATGAGTGAACACACACAAGAAAGAGAGAGTCCTGGGGTAAGGCGGATGAGAGGGGAGCTGGAAAAGGCAGGGGAGAGCAGAGGTGGTGAGGCAGAAGACAGGTTCACCTCTGAGAAGACCCCAGCTGGGCTGGAGCCGAGGGTTCTTGTACAAAAGTAATGTCTGGAAAGTAGTAGATCAATTATGTAGGATTTGGGATATGCCCTGTGGGCCTGTCATGCTATTTATGCTTATACAATTAACAGACATTTCTATAGCACAGCAGAATTGACAGAGCTGTCTACAACACACCTTGAGTTCATGTGAACATATATTATTTCTCTACTTTCCCCCGTGAAAGCTGCAGTACAGAAAAAGGCTTTCACCTGCCCTTTCTCCTTGACCATGTTGAGGTCAGGGATTGCATCTCGAATTCAACAAGCATTGAAAACATAAAAGGGCTTATTTTAGGCTCTGATGGGGGAAGGGGGATGGAGGGCTCTGTGGTGATAGTAAAATAATGCTGTGTTTATTTACTCATAATATATTTATAATATTTTAAAATTTGTTGTAAACAAGTGATGGTAGTCAATGCTGTACCTCCAAAATATGTATAATTAATCACGTTTCAATAAAATATAAAAATAAATAAATAGCAAATTAAAAAAATAAAATCAAAATACAAAACAAAATTTAGGATGGTTCAGAAAAATAAAATTATTATAGATGTCAAAACTGGGGAGGC
>NW_007735622.1:13777-14442 GCF_000696425.1 Galeopterus variegatus
AAACAAAATTTAGGATGGTTCAGAAAAATAAAATTATTATAGATGTCAAAACTGGGGAGGCAGGAGAATACGTCTGCAGACCATAAGAGCCACCGTGATTCCTGTCAACGAACTATCCACTGATTCTGCGCAGCCTCATGACCCAAACCAATCACAGCGTTAGACCACAGAACTCCTCCACACAGATGATCTTCTCGTGGGACTCTGTATGGCAAAGGAAGCTTTGGAAAAAGCTAACATATGACATTAAATATAGTCAGAATGATATACACCGGATTTCAAAGCAGGAGTTCCCAACTGTCCACTAGAACTGTAGAAAAGATTTCTATAACGTACCAAGGAACATGTTTTGAGCAATATAGCTTGACAATGAGTCTTTCAGGTTGAATAGTTCCATTTATGTCACTGAAGTTACCAGGAAAAATACTTGAGCCACTGTAAGGCTTATGGGCTATGCCACAATTACATTTTTGTAGTTGTCAGCCCCAAAGAGAGATTCAGAAGTATTGATAGTAAGCCTCCCTTGCTGCCAATAATTAGATAGAAGATTAATTTCCCATTGGGATAATAACTTCAGCTGAAGAGATTCTTTTCCCCTAGTCTCTATGGGAATGTGGGATGGGCACGTTTGTAAGTTATCATCCATCCGTGATTGGTAGGATGCA
>NW_007735622.1:15006-16657 GCF_000696425.1 Galeopterus variegatus
AGAAAGGTATGACACACTAAAGCCCAACTGCTTCAGTTCAAACCCTGGCCCCAGTGCTTCTGGGTTGGGTGAAACTAACCAACTTCTTAAGACTTACTTTTTCTGTCTATAAAATGGGAATAAGACCTACTTCACAGGGTTGTAATGGGGATAAGGAAAATTTTAAGTGCTAATCCAAATTACCAGTACCAACTGGTAAGAGCTCCACGAATAGTAGCCAAGAGGACGGTTATCACTAACACATCTACTGAGTGCCTGTGAGGTGCCAGACGATGTGCCAATCACTGAAGATGCAGAATGCATAGGGTAAGGTGCCTGCCTTCAATGAACTCCCAGCTCGGTTGGGAAGACAGACATGCTAACAGAAATTAAAAGGCTGTCCTACCAGTAATCAGGATATCAGGAACACGAGTGGGGAGCTAACCCAGGCTGGGGTGGAGGGGCTAGGTCCAGGAGGAAGAATTCACTGGAGGAGTGGTACTGGGGATCATGAGAGCCAAAGGAAAAATCAGATTCAGAATCTTTAAGGCCTTNAAAAAAGACAAAACTAAGATGGCAAAATCTTGTTTTGTTTTACTTGTTTTAGAGAGTGTAATGTTTCTGATGAGTTATAAAAATCAGGGAGTGAGTCCATTTTGCTCTCCCCTGATGCAGTAGAATGGATTTGTGTTTGAGGCACATGGAAGCTAAGTTGCTGGTTCTGGTGTAAGTTGCTAGTCAGCCCTGTGTCCTGCAGTTTGAAAAAAGACAGTCTTTCCTCTCCTAAAATGATTGCAGAGGTAGTGGTCTTCTGGTGTGTGGCACTTGGGCTGGGATTTCAATCTGTTCTAGGCCATATTTCCTACACATCCACCTGAAGGGCCCCCAAACTCAAATGTTCTATTTTCCCTGAAGTCATCTGGACCCAGACCATACCACACTGGAAGCTCAGTGACATTGGAGAGGAATAATATGACTCCTTTCCTTCCCGCATATGGTTTTTTAGGTCCAAAAAAGCAGGTGCAAATCACAAATGAATTTGAAACCCCAAAAGAGGCCAAATCAAATCAACTTAACAACAACTAAAAAGCTTATTATAGCAAAACCTGGAAAAAACAACTTCAGCTGTGGCACCTCCAAGCGATTATCAACTCCCTGGCTGATTTCAAAGCCCCCTCAGGACCTCATGTTGATTGAATCCCCATGATCTAGCCTCATGTGAGGGCTGAGTGGGCTGTTCCTGAGCCAAATGTCTGTGGTTGCGGGTAAATATATTGATATCCTAGCAACTTGCAAAAGCCACAGTACCTTAGACAGGGTTTGTTTTGCATTTCCTTAACAGGAGAGCAGATCTGAGATGGGGGCCTGGGGATATCTTGAGCCAAGCAGAGATTCTTGGTAAACACACAAATTCATTTCCTTCTGGTCATCTTTGGCTGCCCCTTGCAAGTTTGAGTCATCTTCTCATTCAGCCTTCCAGTGTCCTCCCAAAATTTGAAGTTTGCTCTCTTTTTTTAAAAATGTAGAAACCAATATCATTCATTTACCAAACATTCACTGAGTATCCATTTCTAGGCACTGCACAGGGTTATGAAGATAGAGAAGTTTAAGATGTGTTTTCCATCCTCAAGAAGCACACTGTCTACAGGAAGACTCACTGCAGCATCCAGCC
>NW_007735622.1:17707-33757 GCF_000696425.1 Galeopterus variegatus
GAGTGGTACTGGGGATCATGAGAGCCAAAGGAAAAATCAGATTCAGAATCTTTAAGGCCTTTCCCAAAACCTGCCCTAAATATTTCCAACATACACAGCATTTCCCTTCCCTTATAAGTCCCTTCTTTTACCATATTGGTGATTATTATTGTTCTTTGAATTATATAAGAGTATTGTTTCACAATATACAAAGGGCTTCCACATGCCATGTTTCATTAGATTCTCTCAACTTCCCTGTAAGACATAAAGCAGGTGATAAAATATCCAGTGCATAGATGAGGAAACTGAGGCTCAGAGAAACCATACTGCTTCCAATAAATACTATCTAGACATAACCCCAGGGCTGACACAGAGTCTGATGCCCTTTCAATACCCACAGTCTGCAAACTCAAAGCAAATGGGAGCCCACCACCTCCGCACCTTTGCCACACCATCTCTTCTACCTGAAATGCCCTTCTCTACCTGCTTTTTGTCTGAATCTTTCTCTCCTTTGATGTCCCTGCTCTAACTCCCCCAGGAAGTCTATTCCCTGTTCACACAGCCTGCAAGAGCCTCTTGAACTCCTAGAAGACTCACTGTCTAGGCCATGACAGGACACTGACATCCTCTGGCAGCCTGTTTATGGTTCTTTTTCATGTGCCTATGTCTGCCTCCCCCACTTGGCTGTGAGCCTCTGGGGGGAGAAACTGTGTCTTGTTAATCACCGTACTTGGCATACAGCAGTTGCTTAGTAAATACCTGCTGATCGAGTGAATGGCATTAGGGGTGTTAGCCAAGCTTCCCTTTAGGCTGACAGGAACATACTTGTGGGAGAGGCAGACTAGCACTTATTAGGGAATTAGGCTTTGGATGCAGAAATGGATGACATAGTCCCTGCATCGCAAAGCACCAATCCAATCAAGAGACAGCAAGTACGTAGGTAATAACTGTGCACATTGGAGAGTTTGGAGTAGAGTGAGGTACAAGGTGCAGTGGGAGAACCCAGGCCACAGGGGAGGAGGGAGAAGAGGGAGGGGATGGAAGCAACAGAGGGAAAGGGAGAGAGATGAGATCTGAAGCAGGTCTCAGAACATGAGTAGGAACTGACCAGGAGGACAAAGGGGGGGGCACGGTGGAGTATAAAAAGGGGTTCCAATGTCTAGAAAAGGAACGACAAAAATAAAGAAAATAGTTCAGAGCCATGGAGGGACATGAAATGGATATAAAAGTATCAGGGAGATTGTTTAAATGCTATCTCCAAGTACAAATAGATGCTGCCTCCTGGATGGGTGGATGGATGGGTGGATGGGTGGATGGATGGATGTTATGAACACTCATTCAGGAAGAATGAGGAGAATGCAAAGAGGAGACGTAGCTAAAAGATGAGCTCTTGACTCTGAATATTAGAATCATTGGTTTTAATAACTATGTGTTAACAAAAACAATATAAGTTTATTATTACTCAGGAAATTAAAGGAAAGCAATTTTGAAAAGTACCCTTAATCCCGCCATCCAGATATAACCACTGTTAACATGCTGGTGTAGGTCTTTCCAATCTTTCTTTTGTATCTTTCCATCTGTCCTATCCATCTGTCTGTCCATCTAGCTATACGTACCTTCCTACCAATCTATCTATGATCCTTCTATCCATCTATTCTAAAGAAAATAAATAAGCCCATATGGTACTTTACATTTTGTAACCTAATTTTTCTAACTAATTATGAGAATCTAGTTTGTCTACCTATTTTTTAGTCAGATCTTAATAGCTGCATAATATTCATCCTATGAAAGTACTACAATTGCTTTAACCAAGCCCCTATTTTTTTTTTTTTTTTTTGCCATTATAAAAGATGAACATCAGTGTTCTCCTTTTGGGCCAAAGTCAGCAAAGGAGCTACCTTTCTCTAAAGTTTGTGAGGCTCTGGGTTGGTTGAACAAAACTTGAACTTGATACAGGCTCATATTTAATCCCCTGACATGAATCAGCTGCCTCTTGAAGTGACATCCCTCATCTGCCCTGTATCCGTCCCTGCAGCAGCCAGGCAGGGCATAGCCACCCCCGCCCCCCAGCGCAGGTACATTAGTGTAACCGTTGGCACTCACAGGACATCTCTTCCTGATATGCTTTGACAGCACCAGCTCCCCTGGCATCTTCACAGCACGAGTGATTCAGAGATGTCAACTAACACAGCTGCCAGGAAACGCCGACAATGGATTTACGGTGTGCAGCAGTGACTTTGTGACCCCCCCAGATGCAAAAGCAGATGCCTTTGAAATAAAATTAGTCAATGTGACAAGAGGGGGGCAGGGAGGCGCTTACCTTATAGTAAAATAGAATCCATCCTGCCACTTCCTTGAAGCTTCAAATATTCCATGGCTCCCCCTTACTTGCAGGAAAAATATCAAACTTTTTAGTCCAGCGAAAAGGTAACGGATGTGGTGGAAAGAGGACTGGCTGGAAAGCCAGAAGCCACAGATTCTAGCTGCCGTTCTGCTACCCACTAGCTGTGTGACCTAGGCAAGTCTTGGGTCTATTTTTCTCCATCTCTAAAATGATCATACATAGATGATGTATGAGTGTTTGAATAAATGAGTCAGTGAAAAGTCATGCATCATTCTAAAATCGTTTCCTGAGAGACTCCCATGTGCTGAGGGTACAGGGTTGAGCAAGATAGACCAGGCCCTGACTGTAGAACTTGTGCTCTAGGGGATGAGGGTCAGAACATAAAATAACAAATGGACTGTCAAAAATAATGGTAAGTGCTGTGTTGAATGCAAAGTGGCAGGGATGTTAGAGACCAGCCCAGCACCCAACTTGGGCTGGGTGGTCAGAAGATGGTGACCCAGCAGCTCAGGTGACCGGCAGCCAAAGTTGGAATGAGAAGATAGAGCAAGCCCCAGGTGGAGCTGGGGATAAACAATCCAGGTCGAGGGATGCCAGAGTAAGGCCCTACAGGCAAAGTGAGCTTGGTGTTCAACTAACTAAATGCATATTTACTGAACATCCCTCTGCTAGATTCCAGGGATTCAAGGACAGACAAGAAAACCACAGTCTCCTCCCTTCCTGGATGTAGAGTGAAGTCCAGGGGACAGACGATTGAGTAGGTGGTTGGGACGAGATATGATGAGCACTGTGATGATGAGCAGGAACTCAAAATGCTTCTGGGAAAATGTGACAGGAGCCTTTAACCTAGCCCAGGAAGGCCAGGGAAGACTTCCCTGAGGAGGTGCCATCAAAGCAGAGAGTAGATCAAGCAACGTAGAAAACCTGAAAAAGAAAAGCCAGCATGGGACTTGAATTCTAACATACGAATTGTCCACTTGCCCATGCCCACTCTTTGACAAGCCTCACCTGGGATTCTGAGGGACCCTACGTGACTTTGCAGAAATCTTTCTCATTTGAAGGGAGACCAGGACATTGCAGGAAAGATATGTGAGATTTACTAAAACATTCAATGAAACATTCATACTGTCACCTTATCACTTATCAAAGTGGTTCACAAACTTTGGCTCACACCGGAATCCCCTAGCAGGCCTGTTGAAATACAGATTGCTGGGCCCACCCTCTGAGTTTCTGATTTGGGAGGTGTTGCGTAGGGCCTGAGAATTTGGCCTGGCAAGTTCCCGAGTGATGTAGATGCTGCTAGTTGGGGGACCACACTTTGAGAACTGCTGGCTTAGAGAGAGTGACTAACACTGGGTATGATGGGAGTGTTTTCTAATTCTCCTCAAAGCTGGTGGAAGGCGATCTGGGGACAGGAGCTCCCAGTCCAGGCCATCTGGTGCCCTTCCTGGAGGAATCCTCTCCAACCTGGTCTTCCCTTCTGAGATTTTAAAGCCAGTGGACTCCAAAGATCAACACCTATTCTTGCTTTGGTATTTGTGTTCTAATGTGCAAACAAACTTAGAATTTTTCTTTATTTTCTGAGAAAAAAGTTGAGGGGCTTTGCCAAGTGCTATGGTCTGTATGTTTATATCACCCAAAATTCATATGTTGAAATCCTAACCCTCAGTGTGATGGTATTAGGAGGTGGGCCATTTGGGAGGTGATTAGATCATGAGGGCAGAGCCTTCATGAATGGGATTAGTGCTCTTACAAAAGAGACCCCAGAGGGCTAGCTAGCCCTTTCCACCATGTGAGGGCATAGTGAGAAGATGGCCATCAATGAACAAGGAAAAAGGCCCTCTCCAGATACCGAATCTGCATCACCTTGATGTTGGACTTCCCAGCCTCCAGAACTGTGAGAAATAAATTTTTGTTGTTTATAAGACACTCAGTTTATAAGACACTCAGGTATTTTGTATAGCAGCCCAAACAGCTAAGACACCAAGCCAAATACACAAGCTCCAAACATACATTTTCAGCTTATCTTCCTAGGAAGTTTATCTTCAGTTCTCTTCTTAGTCATGAGGCTGCCAAAGTCCATGTTGATCCTCTACTGAGTCACACTCCCCAAAACACCACTCTGATGGCCTCTGGGCTCTGGAGACTTGCAGACAAACCCACACAGGTGGACTAAGCCCTGGTTTGGCAGTCACGTAGCCCTGGGTCTGAATTCCAGGCCAACCACTCAGCAAGGTCCCTTCATGGGAGTTGCCTAACCTCTGTGAGCCTTAGTAAAATGGTGGGGGAGTGGCAGTAATAGCTCCACAAGGTTGTTGAGATAATTACAGGAGATAATGAATGTTATGCCTCTGGGGCACAGCAGGTGCTCGGAAGGTTGGGACGCTCACAAGAGTCTGTCACTTAAGGTGGACATAGAATTGCTAGCTTTAGGCCCATCCACTTCTCCCACATTTCCCCAGGCCTCAAGGGCCCCACAATAGGGGATAGTGGGCCCATTCCTCTGTGCTCACTGTGCCCTCCACCATGGCACAGTTGCAGGCCCTTGATGTCTTTTGCCTGGATTATTGCAGGAAGCCGTCTCTGCACTCATTCCCTGTTCTTCCTGATGAGTTGCATATCTTTTCATGGTGCCCAAACAAAACTGTTGTTTTCTCCATTATCAAATGGCCTCCAAAGGACTTTGCCTCCAGAAATACCGTCCAATCCACCTCTTCACTGTGACCAAGGGAACCTTTGTAAAGCAGAAGCCTGATCATGCCCCTCACCTGCTGAAAACCCTTCGGAGACTCTCTACCACCCAGAGCAGGGAGCATACTCTCAGGACCTACAGAAGGCAGGAGGAAACAAAAGTGACTGCCAGGGCTGTGCGCAGGCAACGAGGAGTGATGGGGATTGTGGTAAACCAGAGCTTGGCTCTCCAAGGGCATTGAAGCTCAGAATTATGTAAAACCCTCCATGGGCCAAATAAAGCCCTGGGACAGAGTGCCTGACCTTGACTACCAGCGTGTGAGGTCCAGCTTGGAGTACAAAGTCCAAGCTCTTTAGCCTGGCTTATAGGGTCAGTCTCATTCTTGCTATGCCCTGCCTGACTTAAAATTCATACGTCTCTCATACTATGTGCAGTCACTCTCACTTGCCATGCTGGTCCTCAGGTCTGTGCCTTTGATCCAGCCTGGAACACCCTTTTCCTGCTCTTCATTTGTCAAAATCCTGCTTACCCCTTTAAAACTCAGTTCAGGCAGCATCTCCCCCAGCAAGCATTCTTTGCCCTCATTCCCAGTTCTGCCAGACGGGTCATGTATCTTTTCATGGTGCCCCAATAATATCTGCTGCTTTTCTCCATCATTATCAAGTGGCACTGTAATTTATTTTTTGCCTCTGCCTTCCCTGCTAAGATGTAAGCACCTAAGATCAGGACCACGTGTTAATCATCTTTGTGCCGAGCAAAATGGAGGTATTCCATTATTGTTAAGTGAATGACTGGGGAGGCAGGTGGCCCCCACAGCAGTGGGAAGGAATCTGAGCAGTGAGTGACACAAGAGGTGTACTCATTAGGGATGGGCAGAAATTGGAAGAGGCACAGGGCTGGTCGCCTCTTCCTTCCCATCACAGAAATGGGTAGAAGACAATGAGAGCAACAAGCATTGAGAAGCAAAAAGACCCTTGAATTTAATCACTCAACTATCAAAAACTGTCTCCCCTTGTTGATGATTCAAATTCCCAAGAGAAAATGTGATCGTCCAGTTAAACCACCTCAGGCCCCAATGAGGCAGTTGTCCACACCAGGCCATCCACAGGCCAGCCAGACTTCCTGTTGGCTGCTTGTAGGCAAAGACTCTTCTTTGTCCCAGTGGGAGGAGGATCATTGGCTAGAAAATGTGGCACCTTCCATGGGTAGAACCTGTCTTAGTGCATGCAGGCTGCTATAGCAAAATATAAATTGGGTGGCTTATAAACAACAAATATTTATTTCTCACATTCTGGAGGCTGTGAAATACAAGATCAAGGCACTGGCAGATTTGGTTGTTGGTGACTGTCCATTTGTCACAGATGGTATCTTCTCACTGAGTCCTCACATGACAGATGGGGCAAAAGGGTGACCTCGGGCCTCTTTTATAAGAGCACTAATCCTACTCATGAGGGCTCTGCCTTCATGACCTGACCATCTCCCAAAGGCCCTACCTGCTAAGACCATTACACTGGGAGTTAGGATTTCAACACATGGATTTGGGGGAGGGGGACACAAACACACAGGCAGGCCACAGCAATCTCTCTGAAGGTCTTTGAGTGTGTACCTGGTTCAGGGCCGAGTCTAGGTGAGCCGAGTCTAGGTGAGCCGAGTGAGGTGCCAGAGGCAAAATTTGAGGGATCACTCTCAGGGCCATGCAGGTGCCTTACCGGCCTCACACTAATTCCAGCCCTGATGGGGCTGACTTTGTGCATGACTTCAAGGATGCCACTGTGTTTCTGACCTTCAGTTTTTTCATCCATAAAATGAAAAGGTCAAACTGTTTGGCCTGGTAGGTTCTCTGGCTTTGAACGACTTTCCACTCCCTCGGCTGCTGTGACAGCTCACGCTCTTCCATTTTACCCATCAGACTTTCCCTCTTGTCTTAGAGGGTCTGAGCAGCTCTGTGATTAGCTTCCCAGCTATGCCTGGCTTGACTTTCAAGGGCTCGGTTCACAGGGCGCTTAGCAAAGGCAGTCATGAAAGAACAACTAACATCTGTTCCGAGCCTCTGCAGAGGCCGTGCCTCACATTCCTCCCCTCACAGCAAAATTGATCAGCCTTGACCTGGGGCTGCACCACAGAGAAGGAAACTTCAGGGGGCTGGGGGTGCCATTCAGTGCCCAGATGAGGTCGGTTACCACATGGTCCTCGGGAGCCCTGAGGAATGAGAGGTATTTGCCTCCGCTGTTAATCACTCAGAAGAGTTACAAATTTCTTAGGTCAAATTGACAGTTTCCATCTTGACAGAAAAAGGGGCCCATGGTTTGGCTCCCACTTAGAAAAAGATCATGCAGTTTTGTTCCTCTGAGATAGAACGGAGGACCACAGAGTGAGGGAGGGGAGACGATGGGATGGAGGAGGTGATTGGGTGTTGTGTATCCAGCTCAACCTAAGCTCTGATACTTGAACCCAAGCTAGAAGGCTTCTATCAGTCCCCCTGAGTGTGGATACCTCTCAAAAGGTAGCTCAGTTCACTGTTGGATGGCAAAGATGACCAGAAAGCTTTCTTAATGATGACCCAAAATATACCTCTTTGACAAATCCATATATTAGTCAGCGAGGATGAGGAATAAGTCAATTCCTCATCGAAATAGTTGCCTTTAAAACCTTCTAAGACATTAACACATCCCTCCCAAATCTAGTCCCCACACAAAACAATTCCTAGTTCTTTCAGTCTATGCTTATGCTACAAGTCTTCCAGGCATGCCATCCCTGTGGGACCCCTCTTTTGGATTCACGGTGTGATGGTGACCTTCACACAGGGGGGGCAGAATTGCACATGGCTGTGCAAGCATGGAAAGCAGAGCAATCCTCTCAACATGCAGATGCTGTTGGGTGATGACAGAGCCAGGACAGAGTCCAGTTCTGCTGATTCCCTAGTACCTGGGGTTGGTGGAGAAAACACCAATAAATCAGCGGGGGAGGAAACTAGCATGTGCAACACACAAACATTCTGTGTGGAACTTACCATGTCTGTGCTGTTCCCCTGGGATCCTATGGAGCGAGCATCTGTAGAGAGCAGCATACCCATAGATGCAGAAGTGCTGACCAACTAGATATGCGATCTGAAGAAAATTACATGGCCAGTGTTTCAAGAGCAGGTAGTGTACTGTGGGGGGAAAGCCCTGCATGAAGCCCCAAGCCTCTTTGATTTACACCCGTGTTGCCTAAACTGTCTTCCTTTTCTTAATTTCTAACAACCTGGAGCTGCTCAGTTTCTCTTTATACTATGCTTCCAGATGCATACCCGTCCCTTAGCCTAGTGTTCTGGAATAATTATTCCTTCATTTCACTTGATTCCAGGTTTTTCACACTTCTTTTAGTGATCTTATAATTTCCTCTTTAAGAGACACATTAGTCTCATGAATGTTGCACAATATTGCTATGGGAACAGGGGAGGACTCTGTTCTTGACTTGCCCTGGTGGTTTTGGCTGCTACCTATGCAATGACAACTTCCAAACTTTTACCCCAAACCTATATCTGGAGCCTGTATCCCAATTGTGGGCTACACCTATGCAATGGGACTTCTCCCTTGGGGATCCCACAGGTACCTGAAATTCATCATCTCCCCTCCCCCATCCATCCCTTGAATTATCTATCACTATTAATGATACTGCAATCACTGCCAATCACAGCACTATGTTGCTGAGGAAGAAAATTCACATTTCTTGAGCATCTGCTGTTAAACTTTACAACTCTGCAGTAAAAATATTTTATAGATAAGAAAATTGAGGCACATTCTCATGCCCCACACCCAATTTTTCAAAAAATGCAGTGGGAACTCAGAAGATTCAATTACAACAACAACAACAAAATAATAAATCAATTAAAAAATGAGCAAAGGACATGAATAGACATTTTTCCAAAGAAGATGTACAAATGGCCAACAGGTATATGAGTATAAAAACGTGCTCACATTGCTAATCATCAGGGAAAATGCAAATCAAAACCTCGAATTCTAGTGTATCTCTCACGTTTCCAGCGTGAACACGTTGGTTCCAGCCTCCATCACCTCCTGCAACAGATATTGCAATAGTCCCCAAACAGTTCTCTCTGCTCCCATTGCTGCTCTTCCAAAATCTCAACTTTGCAGAGCTCCTAGAGAGAGGTTCGGATGTGATCCTGATCAACTCACCACTGGATTTCCATCTCATTTAAAACAATGTCCTCTTCCCTGGCCTCAAGGTCCTACATGATCTGCCTCTAGGTCTTCTTGGCCTTCATCTGCAACTGCTCTTTCTCTTGCCCCCTCTGCTCCCTGCAATACGTAAACCATGTCAAGACACACCTGCCTCGGGACCCTTGCACTTGCTTTTCCGTCCACTGGAACACATGTCACTCAGAAGGCCACGTGGTTTGCCCCCTCATTTTATTCTCCTGTTCAAATAGGGTGGCATCAGAGGGGTCTCCCCTGACCATCTCCCTATAAATTGTACTTCCTCCCCTCTCCTTCTAGCTTTATCCCCCCACTTAAATTTTCTTCATGAAACATCAACAGCTGACATATATATTAAATTTCTATTTGTTTGTTGTCCAGTTCCCTCATTAGAAGATAGGCCCCATAAACTTACATTCTAGTGACAAAGTGTGTTTCATCTGACACCTAGTAGGGACTCAAAAAATATTCAATAAATGAATGAGTAAGAGGCAACTGGCAAAGCCAAGAGTATCCAAGATAGTATGGGATTCAGAGACCATCTCCAATAAGAATTATTAGGAGAGAGAAAGGGAATTCGACCTCGAAGGGAGAACTAATTTGTAGAACAAGGAAGGGAGCCATGAGGACTGACTTCAACTGATTCAAGAGCTGATATGTGGAGCAGGAACAGACTTACTCTGTGTTTCTCATAAAGTAAAACTATGGGGTAGTTCTCCAGGTGCACAAAAAGGGTGTGGCAGGCAGTCAAGACAATAGGAACTATATATGAGCACTGTGTCAAATGATAGGCTGAGATATGGAAAGACATTGCTTATTTATTAAATACCAATTAGTCATGTGTAGCTGGAGGGGAGTGGTGGTCGATGAGAACAGAAAGATAAACTGGATGGGCTAATATGTCATGTCATGGAGTTTGACTTTTATTGCACTCATTTATTCATTCATTCATGCAAGCACCACATGCTCTACATTTAGTGAACACACATTATGTCCCAGGCTCTGCACTAGGTCCTAGGGATACAAACCTTGGAATATAGAATCCTCATCACTAAAAGATGATAATGGACACTTACTGAGGTCTTAACAGTCCCTGAATGTAATAGGTCCTCAAAAAAAATTGGAAGCCTGAATGCAAGTATCTTAGTCCATTATAGCTGCTATACACAAACAAACAAAAAAAACCCTTAGACTAGATAATTTATAAACAATAGAAATGTATTGCTCACTGTGCTAGAGGCTGGAAAGTCCAAGATCAAGGCACCAGCAGATTCAGTGTCTGGTGAAGGCTCTCTGTTTTGGAGATGATGCTTTCTTGCTTGGCAAACAGGCTGTCTTTCTGCAAGTCTCTTTTATAAAAGACTAATCCCATTCATGAGAGCAGAGCTTGCATGACCAAATCACCTCTCAAAGGCCTCACATCTTAATAGCATCACTTTGGGGTTAAGTTTCAACATATGAATTTGGCTGCAGGGTGGGGGGCAGCAGAAACATTCAGACCATGCATAACAGCAGGCTAGGTTTTTCTAGTTAACTTTCATATCAATCCTGTGAGACAAATAGAATTATGTGCGTTTTATAGGCAAGGAGACTAAAATTTAGAGAAATAAGTTTTCTGTCCCAATTTCACACAGCTGGTAAGATTCTGAACCATGATTTAAATCTAGCTCTGTCTGTTTGACATCAAAGCTTTCTTTTTTTCCCTTTATTATTTATTATTCTTTGAGCCCTTCTCCTCAAAGAAACTCAAATTTTTATAAATGCCTTCACAGACCATGGAAGTAATAAGAGGGGGGATGGATCCACTCCCCTATCCATGAACATTTTGAGTGGGGCCTTAAAAGTTAGTCTTTCTAATCTCCTTGGCCAGTTATTGGAACTGCCTTGCTATCCACCCCTGGGAAGCAGTGTGTACTATGGTTGTGTGTCAGGCTTGGGCTGGACAGTCTGGACTTTGAATACCAATTTTTCCCTTGATTGGCTGGGTATATCATTCAATCTTGTTAAACTTCTGTTTTCTCATCCTTAAAATGGGGATTGAAAATGTATCTGATAGGAGATCATTGTGCAATTAAGTGAGATAAATTATGTGGAATATTAAGCAAAATTCCTGACATAAAATAAATGATCAAAGACTCTCAGCCATGGGATAGAATGGTGATGAGGATATTCAGTATCCAGCCTACACAGTCAAGGAACATGTCTGCTGATAAAGTCATCTTAGTGGCTTCCATTAAGAAACTATTCAGAAAAAAGCTGGGACCCTGTCCTTCACAGTCCCATAGAGAGATGTGTTGTAATTAAGAAGGTCAAGGAAGAAGGTGAAGTTGTTCTCCAGCCCACAAAGCTATAAAATCCAAGAAAGCTTTGTTTTTGCTCTTGTTCTAAATCCTTTTTAAATGAATTCTCCTCTTTAAGGAAATACTATGGGCTTTGCTTGAGCCTAATCAAGATGCCTATAAATGTATACACTTATGGACATTAATATAGTACGCTTTTTAAACTTCCCTTTGCTTTGAGATGCTGGTCTGTGTTTTGTGCATGTCTCAGCTATGCTCTGGGCAGCTGCTCGAATATTTCTGCTGAGGCAGGCAGAGAACACCCACCCAAATGCATTTCATCTAAATGCAATTTGGTCTGGGACATCGTGGTAATAAGGGAAGACAAAGCAGATTGAAAGCATGTGAGAGGCCAGTTTTCCAATGAGCCCAAACATGATCTGCTGATGGAAACCACTCGACACAGGGCATGGGCGGGACACAGTGGGGGACAGAGGGAGGGGGAGGTGTTGGGGTCAGGTTGTGACAAGGAGGTGGGGGTTTGTCCAAGCCAAGGGGTCTGTCTAGAATACCAGCCATGACTAAAGCAAATTTCAGCACAGATGTCCGTGCCGTGGAGTAACCCCACATATTTATATTTCAAACCGATTTCCTGGGGGAGATTTTTGGGAATTCACAACATGTTGTTAAGGTCGGGCAATCCTCTGAGGATCGTTATTCTTCTCCCAGAACATAATAACATTCACTATGAGGGAAACCCAGAAAATGACCTACTTTGACTGCAGATTGTGAGATGGCAAAGTGGGAGGAGAAAGGGTTACGTATATTGAGAATCTATCATGTGCTTTTCTTAATTTTTCTTTAATTATCATAGAAGAGGTCACTAAGGTTAAGAGAGGAGCAGGAATTAGTATTCACAGTCAAACATCCTAGAAGGGCCCTGGGCATCCTTTGCAGAATTGAAAAGGAGGGAGATTACCATTTAAGGTTTCTTTCAAGTTGTGAGCGGGGCATTCAAAACAGCCAGGAACACAACAGCCAGTGAGCAAGGCCTATTCCAGATCATTCCAGGGAGTTCTGTTCCAGTTCAGAAGGCTGTTCCAGATTTCCTCAGGGGTGACTTTGGGGGCTGCAAAGGACTGCCCAACTGAGATGAGGAGAGAGAGGTCATTCCTATGCCCTTGAAACTGATTCAGCCAAGCCTTTTGTGTCAACCATCTGGGCCAGTTGAGCAAAGCCATAATCATGCCCATTCAGTCTTCTAAAGGGAAATCACCATGACATTTCTTACTCTGTTGCACTGGAAGTAGATCTGCCAGACAAAAAACAGGATACCCAGTTAAATTTGAATTTCATACAAACAACAAAACATTTTTGGTAGAGGTATGTCCCAAATGTTGCAAGAGACATACCTATACAAAAAAAAACCAAAACTATTGTTCTTCTGAAATTCAAATTTAACCATGTGCCCTGTATTTTTACTTGCTAAATCTGACAACTCTTTTCACAAGTCACTAGGTGACTTCTTACAAGTGTGTCCCCCTGCAGGTGGTGGGAGGTAGTGTGGCACAGTACAACCTGCAAAACGGGGAATAAAGATAGACTATGCCACGGAGGGTAGTGAGCCTCCCATCAATGAGCACTCACTTGGCTGATCCATACCTTCCCTGCACCTTTAATCTCTCACTCTTTAGCTCCTGGGGACAAGGAACATGGATACACATTGCTTGGATTTGAACCTTGCTTCCACAGCTTGTTAGCACTATGGCCTTACATTAAGAAATGCAACTTCTCTGTGTGTTTCTGATATTCTCCTCTATAAAATGCGGACAATAACAGCAATTGCCTTGTACCTTTGTTTTGAAGCTTCAAAGTGCTTAGATCAGTGCTTGGTCCATGGGAATAAATAAAACATGTTAATTATTGTTATTATTATTCCCTGATACCTATACATAAAAGGAGCTGGGCTGGTGAGAATCATGTGGTCACATCAGAGCTGGGGCAGAACTTGGGGGCTTGGAAGCCTTCACAGAACCACTGTAGTTCAGAGAAGAAAAAGATGTGGGGAATATTTAGAGAAATCTTCTTGGTTTAGAGATGAAGAGAAAACTCAAGCCAGAGAGGTTAAAAAGCTGGCTCCAAATTTCACAGGTGATTGAGGGTAAGATCTTGGGGTAAAAAGGCAGATATAGATAAAAGAGCCCAAAGGAATGGTGGACAGCCTTTTGCTAGAAGTCAATCATTTAAAAATCACAGAATTATAGGATTTTAGAGCCACCAGGAGTAGCAAAGGCAGAATTTGCACCAGGGCCAGCCAAAGGCAGGACATTGATACAAGAGTGGAGTGTTTTTGGGGTTCTAGCTGCGGTTTTGCCTCAGTGTTTGCTATGCATCTTTCATCACGTCCTTACCTTCTCTGACCTTCAGTTTGCCATCTGTACAGTGAAGATAATCATCTTAGCTCTATCTGCTTCCTGAGGCTGTTGTGAAATCTTTGGAAGGAATGACACCCTCTGCCTCCCAGGAACTCACTACCCCACTCTGCCCTTTGGTCCTCTCCCCAGCTTGTCAGAGTGCTGCCTTCTTCCACGTCCTTGGCTTCCAGACCTCAAAGGCACAGGACAACTGGGCCCCAACTGACCCATGACCGGCAGATTCCAGTACATGGGGTGAGGATGGAGATGGCTCCTCCTTGCTTAGCTGGTCTGCATTACCCATCAGCTTAGATTCAAGCCATGCAAAGACGATCACTGAGCTCAGCTCTCTACCAATGCTTTCTGAATTAAGCAGAGTGACCTTGATAAAAAGTCATTCTGATCTTGACCTTCACCAACCTAACACTTGGCTGCAGGTGTTAACCTCGTGCCCCATCTGAATCAGCACTTATTACCTTCCACCCAGACTATTGGACCCCAGCTTTTCTTAGGCCACTTACTTTTGCTCAAATTCAAATCTATTCTTTATATAGCCACCGAGAGATCCTTCTAAAATAAAAATCTACTTAGGCCGCCTCTCTACTCAAAACCCATCGTCCATCATGGGGATTCTCTCCTTGAAGGTCATGGATAGACTTCAGGGAATTTGTGGACACCCTGAAATATACACCCTAATTCTGTGTGTGTGCACATTAACTTTGATCAAATTCTCAGAGAGGTCTGAGACCACCCCTCAGCAAAAGAAAATATTTACAAACCTCTGCTCCACAGGATAAAGTCCAAACTCCTTAATCAGAAGTGCATACAAAGCCTTTCGTAATATAGTTTTTACTTACACCATCTTTATTCTACATCTTGGCCCCAGTTGCTCAAGCACATCTTACTCCTCGCCTCCTCACCTTTGCTCAAGCTGGGCCCTCTGCCTTGAATACCCTCTTCTTTCTGTCCTTCCTGGGGACCTCCCTCACCTGGTTCACTACCACTTAACTAGGATAACCTCATTCACGAGTTCCCTCTCCCAGAGGCTTCCTCCGACTCTTTCCCCCACCCCACTCTGGCGGGGATGTCCTGCCCCGGGCACCTATGATGGACACGCATCTGCCTCTCCAGAAGGTGCTGTTCACAGAGTGCTCACGCAAGGTGAAAGCTCTTTGAGGACAAGACTATGTTTTACTCCTCTTTCCCTTTTGTCCTTCTCTAAAGCAGTGGTTCCCGGGCACCAGCAGCATCAACATCACCTGGGACCTTGACAGAAATGCAAATTCTCAGGCCCCACCTCAGACCTCCTGTATCAGAGACTCTGGGGTGAGGCCTAGCAGGCTGTGCTTTAATAAGCTCTCCAGCTGATCCTGATGCCCACCAAAGCCTGGGAACCACATACCTGGGGAGACTCCCAGGTCCTTGCCTGGTCTACTGTGAGAGCTCCTAACTGGCTTCTGCCTCCTCCCCTGTCACCTTCCAATCTATTCTTCACGCTACTGCCAGAATGATCTTTTCATGACATGCAAAGGCCCTGCTCAAAAGCCTTTAGTGGCTTCCTTTTGCAGCTAGAATTAAACCTAGGTCCCTTACCATGACCTGCAGAGCCCCTTATGACTTTGCCCCACATCTCCCCTCTAGTGAGTGTCTACACCAGGCTTGTCTGCCTTCAGCTTCTCAGACCACTGTCCCTTCTGGCCTCATGCCCTGTGCTGGTCCAGGGAGGGGGACAGGAGTGAGTCACTTTCTTTGTCCTTGAGGAGGGACAGTCAAGTAGGGGAGAAACATATGGACACAAATAAACATGCCATATACAGGAAGCACATGGCACAGAAGCCTCAAAGATTAATTCCATTTGGGGACTTCCATTTCGTGGCAATTTCCAACTCTGTTTCTAAAGTTTGAAAGTGTAGGTTTTCTCATTTGAACATTCTAGCACTAGGCATTTGGTCACCCTGAGCCTCAGTCCCCACCTCTGTCAATCAGGGACTGTGTCCACCACATAGAAGCATTGAGAGGAACACACTAGAATGTACTTAAAGCACACAGGGGGGCCGGCCCGGTGGCGCACTGCTTCAGTGCGCCGCTTGGGAGTGCAGCTGCGCTCCCGCCGAGGGTTCGGATCCCACATACAGACCGGTTC
>NW_007735622.1:34745-49682 GCF_000696425.1 Galeopterus variegatus
CTGGTCCGGGGCGGGCGCGACACTGAGGGTTGCGATCCGTTGCTGGACACGAAAAAAGACAAAAAGGAAAAAAAAAAAAAAGCACACAGGGCACAGGGCAGGGCCTCCACAGGGATAAAGGGCATTTTAATTTCTGGGCAGATTCGAGTTTTGATGTTACTGGGACTTGCCCTTCCTGAGCCTCGGTGGGAAATTAAGTATCTTCTGAAAAAATCAAGGCATTAAGGAGCAGCATTGAGATTAGGCCTAAGGAGAACGGAAAGTTCCCCTCCACATGGAGAAATCTCCCTCCTGTGGGTGTGGTGGCAAATTTGAAAGTAAAACCTCCCTCCTGGCCCCTGCACTTACCAGAAGGGGCAGTGAGGCTTGCAAAAGTGTTACAGAAAGAGCAGCAGCTGCACAGGAACTGGGGCCACCAGTTCTGGGAAGCCGGGGACTTCGGAGTGAGAGCCGGCAGGCCCCGGTGTTTACAATGTTTACAAACTACGGGAGCACCTGCGCCCAGACTGTGTGAGGCACAGAGCAAATTGCGGTGGGCTCTTGGCACACGTCTTCTGGAGCTGGAAAGTTGGAGAGAAAGCCAGGATTACTTCTTCTCCAGGGCCCCGGACTCCCTGCTCTCTAGACAAAGAGACTAGCTATGGCTGCTGGGAGGAGGTGGGAGACAGAGCAGGCTGGGTGGGTCGGATATTCATTCATTTATTCATTCATTCATTCATTCACTCACTCATTCCCAATCTCCTCATCTGTGAAATGAGAAAAGCAATTCCATCCCTGTCTACTCTGAATGTATATAGTGGGGAAGGGTGGAGGAAGGGTTGCTATGGAGATCAAATGAGATAATATATTCAGTCATTTATTTATTTAATATACACTAAGCATCTGCTATAATAAAATAATAATGGACACTGGTGAGTGCCAACTATGTGCCAGCAACTATGCTCAATGCTTTAATCTTCACAACCACCCTCTGAGGTAACGCTTTGATTTCCATTTACAGACAAGGAAACTGGGGCTCAGAGAGATAACTCACCCAGATCAAACAGCTAGTCAGTGGTGGAAGTGGGATTTGAGCATGAGCAGACTGCTAAGTGGTCCTGTGCTCATAGCCATGATGTCAAAGGGGGCTCAACTCTCATCTCTCACACTAGAGTCAGGGTTCTACAAGGTCAGGAACCATCATTTATTGACCTCTGAATCAGCAGTGCCTAGGCCATGGCCCAGCATGCTCACTAAATGAGCATGGGCAACCCGCATATCTGTAAGACAAGGTGAAATGAAGTAGTCTGGTCAGGGAGACAGGGAAGCAAACTGGCAGCATGGGTGTAACAGGATCACTGACGGAGGTGCCTATGAAAGGCTCCCTGAGGTTGGTACTGGGTCACTGTGTGCTGATGGCTCCTGTGAAACATCATATTCTGAGCAGGGCTTATTTGCAAAGGTGCAGACATAGAAGAGTCACAAGGAAGGGTGTAGGAGCTTGGTAGCTGCTGAATTGTTCCCACAAGGGGAGAGGGAAAGTCCTGCAGCACTGACTGCCTTAGGAGGAGTAATGAGGGCCATGACCCATTCCAGCAACCTTGCGAGAAAAGGGTCAAATCACCCCCACCTCCCTCCCCCCAGTCCTCCTGAATCTCCTGGGATCTCCTGAGGCTCCCAGTTGGCCAAAACCAACCAGAAGCCACTGACGCACTTCCTGCAGATCAACCTCCTGAGCACAGAGCAGGTGGGGGAAGGTAAAGTGTGAGTCCAAAGGGGCAAACAAAATACTCTGCACAGACCGGAAGGATATGCAAATGTTTTCTGGAAAGCAGTGTTAAGGAAGGGCATCTCATTGAGGGAAATGATGAGCAGTCATGTTGTCCAGAATGCTTGGAATATTCTAAGTACATCAGTACAGCAAAGGCACAGAGAATAAGAGATGGAATGGCAGGAAATGAGGTTGGAGAGAAAGGCTGGGTCCTTGAGCGCTAAGGCAGGGAATGCCATTCTGCAGACACCAAGGACCACTGAAGGCATTTAAGCAGGGGGGGTGCATGTTTTGAAGCAACTCCTCTGTCTGCAGAGTGGTGGATGATTTGAGGAAGGGGAAGGGGTCTAGTGGCAGGGGGCACCCATGGGAGCAACCATACTGGAGAGGTGAGGCCAAAGGTCTGAACAGGCAAGAGCCCATTCTCCCTCAAGTAAGATGAAGACATACCAGACTCACAGGTGCCACAGGGCCTGGGCCTCTTTCCCCACCATGTCTTTGTCTCCCTTCAAAGTCACATGTGGAACAGCAGTGGCTGCCATTCAGCCCTTGAGCTGGGCTGGTGCTGAAGACCAGAGTGAGGCATGGGGTCTCGGAGAGAGTTCTGTATTGGTTTCTTTTTGGGTGGAGAGAGGTTGTAAAGAGGACTTTGGGAAAGATTACAAAGGCTGCCTTGACCACAGAGACAGAGAGAAGAGGCCAGAAGATTAGAAGGACAAGGCTTTGTCTTAGAATGTACGGGAGACCACTCCCAGGGGAAGAAATGGATCCTGAAAAGGGGAAAGTGTGTGCATCTGACACTAGGAAACAAATTGGAGGGAAATCAATGGGTCACTCTGATTTTATTTGTTTATCTATTGCTAGTGTTGAACACCATGGGGAAGAGAAAGAGGGGGCAAAGACTGGGAGGATCAGAAGCAAACATTTCTGATGAAATTAACAACTTGAAATGACAAGAGGCTGGGAGAATAAGCAAAAGGCCTAAATTTAGCTAAGATAAGGCCTCTGGCGTCTAGGGAGCGTCACAGAAGTGCCACGTTCTGGGAGGAAAAAGAAAAGGCATACCTCACATCAGCATAGCAGCAGCCCACCACCTTCCCTTAGGTAGGGCAGATTAGAGCTGGAAGAGGCTCACAGATCTCTCACTTCTCCTTCTCAGTGGGAAACTGAGGCCAGTGAAGGGGAAAGCTCCTGACTATACACATGCACTCCCACCTCCAGTATTTCATTCCTCCTCATAATGGTACTTTAGGCCAACATGGACAGGAAGCAGTCAAATAAAGGGGGCATCAAATTTTTTCTGTAAAGGGCCGGGTAGTAAATATTTTGGGCTTTCTGGAGCCATATATGATCACTGTTGCATATTCTTTCTTAAAAAAACAAAAACAACTCTTTAAAAATGTAAAAACCATTCTTAGCTTGTGAGTCGTACAAAATCAGGCCATACCAAACAGGCTATTCAAAAAATCTATAGTGTATTTCTATAGGCCTCTATAGTGTATTTCTAAAAACATGGTCTTGGATTTTGACCTGTGTTTGAATTTTGGTTCTGCCATTAACAGACTGTGTGACTTTTGGCAAGTTACTTTAACTCCTTTTCCTTCTCTATTCCATGACCATGCCTGCCTCACCATGCTCTTAAGAAGATGGAAAGAGATAGTGCCTAGGTTCAAATTTTAGCTCTGCTATTGACTTGCAGTGTGACTCTCGGCAATTAAACTCTCTGTGCCTCAGTTTCTTCATCTGAAAAAAGAAGATACTACAAGTAGTAGTACCAACTTTATATGACTCCTGAGAGGATGAAATGACATATATGTAACACCTGCAGGATACTTCCTGGCTTATATAAGTTTTACTTTTTATTAATATTATGTAAACACATAAGGTACCTGGCACAAGACAGATACTTGGCCAATAGTCGCTAACCATACCAGCTATTCCCCAATGAGAGCAGACTCCAAGAAATTAAGGAAGGTTGGCCATATTGTAAGAGCTGTTCATGCCAGAGCTCACCCACAGTTCACTCTTAAGTCTGTCCTATATGGTGAAGCGAGCAAGACTGGCTGCATGAAAGTGAGTTCCCGCCACCATCAGATAAGCACTTGTACAACCTAAGTCCGTTTTGATCTTAGCAGAGATCTATGTACACAAGCACACAGTCAGCAGCCACGGACTGTAGACCTGGTGCTCTAGCTTGCAATTTGAGCTGTGTTATCAACACTTGTGAGTGTGAACTTGGCAGATCAAAGCTATCCAGGTTAAGAAGGCTAATATTTAAATTCCAGACTTGCAGGCACAGCTCTGAAATTCCATAGCTCAGAATCAAGTTCACGTACAAAATCAAACCAAGCATTTCTTTGACAATGTTGTAGGGCTCTGGAGTGTGGGTGGAGCTTACATTCGGGTGAAATTGGGGACCCACCCAGAATGGAATTCTATGAGATTTTAGTCGAAGACAATTTTTAGGTTCAAGACTCTGTGTGACCCTACTTGGGGCAAACATACTTTCATGACCCAGCTTTGATAACATAAAGGAGATGTTTACAGTCTCTGGAAATAATACATTCTGCTGCTATCAAGTGGTAAGACCTGGAGACACCACAACTTACTTTCTGTATTAATCCATTTCTGTTGCTTATAACAAAAATACCTGGAACTGGATAATTTATAAGAAAATGAAATTTATTGCTCACAGTTTCAGTGGCTGGGAAATCCAAGTCCAGGAAACACCTCTGGTGAAGTCCTTCTTGGTGGCAACAGTGACCCAGAGGTCTCACATGGCAGAAATGGTGGAGCAGAAAAACAGCTCCCTGTGTGCTCTCCTTTTAAAGTCCTCAGAACCATGCCCATGACCACCATTAATCTATCAACTTATTACTTAGTGAGTGGATCAATCCATTCACTAGACACAGTCCTCATAGTCCATTCACCTCTTCAAGGACCCACTTTTCAATTACCTTAATAGGATTTCCCATCCTCAACAGTTACAGTGGGGATTAAGCTTCAGTGACTTTGGGGGCCATTCAATCCACTACACATTGCAAGACAATACAAAAACTAGAGATAATGGACGTAAACTTCCTGAAAGCTAGTAGGCTCTCAACAAACTATAGTGAGGTCTTTACAGCTGTCCCTGCTATTCCTGTTATTCCATCCCCCTCATCACCCCTAAATATGCAGACCAAAGACTACCTCTTTGGAGATATCAACTAAATCATCTTTTGGCTTCTGTTCGCCTTACTCAATTCAATGCACCTTATTCTACCTTTCAGTGCTAGGTAGAATTTAAGGCTCATTTTGAGTGAAAAGATGAATAAGATAGGCCCTCAAGGAGACGTGCTTGGCCATGGAAGACATATTCACTGCTAGTTACAAAGCCATGCAAATGACTTGGAAGCAGAATGTACCCAGGTCTACACATTCACAGTTAAAGGAAAGTTTCATTCTTGATGGTAGCAGCAAATTAGTTTTCCAGAAGAAATGGACCTCTGACTCCTTCCCTGATGTAGTGTAATGAATAGCCTTAGATCCTAGAAGCCTAGGTTCAAATCCTGGATCTGCCACTTTTTGAACTTTGTCATCTGGAGCAAATAATTTAACCTCATTGAACCTCAGTTTCCTTGTCTGCAGAATGGGGATATATCTAATCAAGGAAGTGTTGGAAGAAATAATGAGATGATCTATTAGCACTTAGTACTTTTCCCTACAAAGCTAGCACACAGAAAATCAGTTAGGTTACTATCATCATAAAAAGGAATCAACTTAACCCCTCATCTTAAAAACATAGTAGTCCTTCTTATTCTGATGACTGATAATCTAATTAGTCACATCTTACATTCATGTAACACATTCAACATTTTACATTAAGTTGAAATGTACAAAATCGCCAATATTTGACCAATTTTTGACCTACAAAAATGGCGACCTTGTAAGAACTTTTCAAGGCATCCCTTTCTACAATATCTCATTTGATCTTCACAACAACTCTGTGAGTGTGTTGACACTTCTGGGATCTCTTCTCACAATCTTTTTCTAAAAGCTTCTTCTCCTTCACTCCACATAGATGCTAAGACATCATCATCTTCAATGGTTGCTGTTGTTTGGTCCAAGGGTAAGCAAATGGCCTAGAAGGACCAAAGACTCCCTTTCCTGAGATTTTATTTATTTGGTTTTTTGTTTATTTATTTATTTTATCAGAGCCTCAGAGAGCTGTAGTAGCTTTTCTCCAGTAACTAAAGTTGTTAGGTATTAAACAGTATGGAAATTGGTGGCTATGTTTTCTACCATTTACTTATCCAATTAATTTTTTTTAATTGCAACATGATTGATTATACATGTCTGTGGGATACAGTGTTGAATATTGATGCTGTGTGCAATATATGATGCTCAAATCAAGATAATTAATATAGTCACATTACACAATGTAATCATATTTTGTGGCTCTTTACCAATTTCTTGCTAAACCCCTCCTCTTCCCCCTTTCCCACCTCTGGTGGCCTCAGTTCTGTTCTTTCCTTTTGAAAGTTAGATGAATTATTGTTATTATTTTATCTTTCCTTCTTTCTTTTTTATTTATTTGTTTATTTTTTAGCTCCCACTTATGAGTGAGGACATGCAGTATTCCCTTTCTGTGCCTGGATTATTACACTCAACATAATTTTCTCTAAATTCATCCAAGTTGCTGCAAACAGCAAAATTTCATTCTTTCTTTGGCAGAGTAGTTTCTGTCGTGTATATATACCACATTTTCCTTATCCAATCATCTGTCGATGAACATTTAGGTTGGTTCCAACTCTTGGCTATTGTAAATAGACATGCAATAAACATGGGTGTGCAGGTATCCCTTCAACACAACGATTTCCATTCCTTTGGGTTTATACCCAGCAGTGGGATTGCTGGATCATATGGCAGTTCTAACTGTAGATGACTGCAGAATTTCCATACTGTTTCCATAATGGCTGCACTAAGTTATAGTCCCACCAACAGTGTAGGAGGGTTCCCCTTTCTCCACATCCTCACCAGCATTTGTTATTCTCTGTCTTTTTGATAATAACAAGTCTAATTGGGGTGAGATGATATCTCAATGTGGTTTTTACTTGCATTTCCCTGATGCTTAGTGATGTTGAGCATTTTTTCATGTGTCTGTTAGCCATTTATATATCTTCCTCTGAGAAATGCCTGTTTAGCTCCTTTGCCCATTTTTTAATTGGGTTACTTTTTCCTACTGTTGTTTGAGTTCCTTGTATATTCTGAATATTAATCCTTTGTCAGATGCATAGTTTGCAAATTTTTCTCTCATTCTGTAGTTTGTCTTTTTGCTCTATTAATTGTTTCTTTTGCTGTAAAGAAGACTTTTAGTTTGATATAATCCCATCTGTTTATTTTTTTATTTTGTTGCCTGTGCTTTTCAGATCTTATTCATAAAGTTTTTGCGCAGTCCTGCTTCCTGAAGTGTTTCCCCTATGTTTTCTTTTAGGAGTTTAATAGTTTCAGATCTAATATTTATGTCTTTAATCCATTTTGAGTAGATTTTGGTATATGGTGAGATGTATGGGTCAAGTTTCATTTTTCTACATATGGATGTCCAATTTTCCCAGCACCATTTATTGAAGAGGCAGTCTTTTCCCCAATGTATGTTCTTGTTGCCTTTGTCAAAGATCAGTTGGCTGTAAGCATGTGAGTTTATTTCTGGGTTCTCTATTCTGTTCCATTGGTGTGATCGTCTATTTTTATGCCAGTACCATATTGTTTTGGTTACTATACCTTTGTGTATAATTTGAAGTCAGGGAATGTTATGCCTACAGTTTTATTTTTTTTTGCTCAGAATTTCTTTGGTTATATGGGGTCTTTCATTGTTCCATATGAATACGGGGATTGTTTTTTTCCATGTATGTGAAGAATGTCATTGGTATTTTGATAGGGATTGCATTAAATATGCAGATCTCTTTGGATAGTATGGACATTTTCACAATGTTAATTCTTCCAATCCAAGAGCATGGAATGTCTTTCAATCTTTTTGTGTCCTCTTTAATTTCTTTCAGCGGTGTTTTGTAGTTCTCATCATAGAGATCTTTCACCTCCTTAGTTAAATTGATTCCTAGGTGTTTTTGTTTGTTTGTTTTATGACTATTATGAATGGGCTTGCTTTCTTGATTTCTTTTTGTGCTAATTCATTATTGGAGTATAAAAACACTACTGATTTTTGTGTGTTGATTTTGTATCCTGCAACTTTACTATAATTGTCTATCAGATCTAGAAGTTTTTTTTTTTTTTTTCCTTTTTGTCTTTTTTACTGACCGGTAATGGGATCGCAACCCTCGGTGTCACGCCCGTACCGGGGACTGGCAATGGGATTGCAACCCTCGGTGTTGCGCCCGCACCGCGCTCAGCCAGTGAGCGGGAACCGGTCTCCACATGGGATCAAAACCTTCGGCGGGAACACTGCCGCGCTCCCAAGCGGCGCACTCTCCAGTGCACCACTGGGCCGGCCCTCTAAAAGTTTTTTTAAAGAGTCTTTAGGTTTTTCTATATATAAGATCATGTCATCTGCAAACAGGGACAGTTTCACTTTGTCTTTTGCAATCTGGATGTCCTTATTTCTTTCTCTTGCCTGATTGTTCTGGCTAGTACTTCCAATACTATGTTAAATAGAAGTGGTGAGAGTGGCCATCCTTGTATTGTTCCTGTTCTTGAGGAAAAAGCTTTCAGCTTTTCCTCATTCAGAATGTTATTAGTGGTGGGTTTGCCATATATGGCTTTTATTGTGTTGAGATACTTTCCTTCTATATTGAATTTGCTCTAAGAATCTCTGTCATGAAAGGATGTTGAATTCTGTCTAATGCTTTTTCTGTGTCTATTGAGATAATCATATGGTTTTTGTCCTTGATTTTGTTGATGTGGTGTATCACATTTATTGACTTTTGCATGTTGAACCAACCTTGCATCCCTGGGATGAATCCCACTTGATCATAGTGTATAATTTTTTGATATGTTGCTCTATTCTGATTGCTAATACTTTGTTGAAGATTTTTGTGTCCATGTTCATAAGAGATATTGGCCTGTTCTTTTTTTGTTATGTCTGTCTCTGGTTTGGGTATCAAGATGATGATGTCCTCATAGAATGAGTTTGGGAGAATGGCTCCTGTTTAAAATTTTTGGAAGAGTTTGAAGAGAATTGGTATTAATTCCTCTTTAAGGGTTCAGTAGAATTTAGCAATAAAGCCATCCAGTCCTGGGCTTTTCATTGTTGGGAGACTTCTGATTACCATTTCAATCTCATTCCTTGTTATCGGTCTCTTCAGTTTTTCTTTTTCTTCTTGATTCAACCTCAGAAGCTTGTATGTGTCCAGAAATTTATCCATTTCCTCCAGGTTTTCAAATTTGTTGGTGTATAGTAGTTTATAATAGTCTCTAATGCTTCTTTGTAGTTCTGTGGTATCGGTTGTAATGTCTCATTTTTCATTTCTGATTTTTATTATTTGGGTCTTCTCTCTTCTTTTTTTAGTTAGCCTAGCTAATGGTTTGTCTATATTATCTTCTCAAAAAACCAACTTTTTGTTTCATTGATATTTTGTTTCATTCTTAGAGTCTCTATTTCATTTAGTTCTGCTCTGATCTTAATTATTTCTTTCCAAAATTATTGGAAAATGATTATTTCTAACTTGGGGATTGGATTGTTCTCATTTTTCTAGTTCTTTGAGGTGCAAGCAAGCATTTATTGAAATAAACTTCCTCTTAGTGCTGCTTTTGTGGTATCTCACATGTTTTGGTATGAAGTGCCTTTATTTTCATTTCAAAATTTCAAGAAATTTTTTTATTTTCTGTTTAACTTCTTCTGCACTTATAGGTCATTCAGAAACATGTTATTTAATTTCCATGTATATGTATGGTTTCCAGAGTTTCGCTTGTTATTGATTTCTAGTTTTAATACATTGTGGTCTGAAAAAATACTTGAAATGATTTCAGTTTTATTTTTTATTTATTTATTTATTTTTGTCTTTTTTATGACCGGTAAGGGGATCACAACCTTTGGCTTTGTGTCTCCCGCACTGTGCTCAGCCAGTGAGTGCACCAGCCATACCTATATAGGATCTGAACCTGTAGTGGGAGTGCCGCTGTGCTCCCAAGCGCCGCACTCTCCCGAGTGCCCCACGGGGCCGGCCCAATTTCAGTTTTAAAAAATCTGTCGAGACTTGATTTGTGACCTAACATGTCATCTATCCTGGAGAATGTTTTATGTGCTGTTGAGAAGAAAGCATATTCTGTAATTGTTGGATGAAGTGTTCTCTAGATATCTGCCAGGTCCAATTGGTCTCAAGTATAGTTTAAGTCCTGTATTTCTCTGTTGATTTGCTGCCTAGATGATCTGTCCAATGCTGAAAGAGGTGTTCAGGTCCCCAACTATTATTGTATTGGGGTCTCTCTCTTTCTATAAGTCTAATAGTATTTTCTTTATACATCTCGGTGCTCCAGTATTGGGTGCACATATATTTATGACTGTTATGTCTTCTTGCTGAATAGATACTGCTGTAGGCTGATTAAATTGTGTCTTCCAAAGTTCAGATATGAGAAACTTAACTCTCACCATAACTGTTGAGGGTAGGAAATCCTATTATGGTAATTGAAAGGTGGGTCCTCAAATAGGTGATTAGATTGTAGGACTGTGCCATAGTGGATGTATTAATAATGGTGGTCTGGGGCTTGTTTCTTAAGGTTTTAAATGGAGAGTGCATGAGGAACTCTCTCTCTCTTTGCTCCACCATTTTCTGCCTAGTGAGATCCCTGCATTGCTATAAAGCCACCATCAAAGAAGGCCCTCACCATACATGTTCCCTGGACTTTGGACTTTCCAGCCTCTGAAATAAATTTCATTTTCTTTATAAATTACCGAGTTCCAAGCATTTTGTTATAAGCAATAGAAACAGACTAATGCAGATACACTTATCATTATGTAGTGGCTTTCTTCATCTCTTTTAATGGTTTTTGGTTTAAAGTCTATTATATCTGATATAAGAATAGCTATTCCTGCTCATTTTTGGTTTCTATTTGCATGGTATATCTTTTTCCATCCCTTCACTATTGGTCTATGTGTGTCTTACAAGTGAGGTGAGTCTCTTGAAGCCAGAATATAGTTGGGTCTAACTTTTCAATCCAATCAGTCAATTCTGTGTCTTTTGAGTGGGGAATTTAATCTATTTACATTTAGAGTTCTTATTGAAAAGTATTGTCTTACTCCTGACATTTCATTGATTTTCCTTGGGATGTCTTACATATCTTTTGTTCCTTTCTTAACCTTTTATTGTTTGTCTTTGATGTTTGTTGGGTTTTTGAGGTGGTAAGATTTAGCTTCTTTCCTTTCTTGTTTGCATTTTTGTTCTACCAGTGGATTTTGTTCTTTCTTGTGAATTCATGGTAGTGATTATCATTTTTTGGATTCCAGATGAAGTATTCCCTTGAGGATTTCTTGCAGGGATAGTCATATGGTGATGAACTCCAACAGTTTTTGTTTGTCTGGGAAATACATTATTTCTCCCTCATTTCTGAAGGACAGCCTTGCTGGATATAGTATTCTTGGCTGGCAGTTTTTTTTCTTTTAGTATTTTGAATATGTCATCCCATTTTCTTCTTGCCTGTAGAATTGCAGTAAGAAGAGAGTTTTCTTCTGGCCTGAGAGTTTCAGCGGCTGTTAGTCTGATGGGGACTTGCTTAAAGGTGACTTGATGCTTTCTTTTCCTTGTTGTTTTAAAGATTCTCTCTTTGTCCTTGAGCTTTGCCAGTTTGACTACAATGTGCTTCAGAGAGGATCTTTTTGGATGGAATTTGGGGGGGACCTTTAAACCTCCTGGACCTGAAGGTCCATGTCTCTCCCTATACCTTGGAAGTTTTCCATATTATTTCATCGAATAGGTTTTCAATGCCTTTTCCTTTCTCCTCCCCTTCTGGAATACCCATGATTCAGTGATTCAGATGCTTCTGTGCTTAAGGTTGTCTGCTACCTCTCTTAGATTTTCTTCATTTTTTACTTTTTTTTTTTTTGTCTGCCTGGGTTATTTCAAAAAGACTGTCATCAAGATCAGAAATTCTTTCTTCTGCTTGATCTAACCTGCTGCTTATACTTTTGGTTGGTGTTTTTGTTTTTTAACTTCATTGAGTGAATCTTTCAGTTCCAGGAGTTCTGCTACATTCCTTTTTAAGGTATTGATCTTTGTAAATTTCCTCCTTTATATCCTAGATACTTTTTCTCATTTCATTGTGTTGTCTAATTGAGTCTTCTTGTATCTCATCGAGTTTCTTTAAGTTTGCTGTTCAGACCTCCTTTTTAGTCATTTCAAGGGTGTCCTGCTCTATGGGGTTTGGTACTTGAGAATTACTGTATTCCTTTGGTGGTGTCATATTTTCATGTTTTATCATATTTCTAGTATCTTTACATTGATGTCTGGTCATCTGGTAGAGCAGTTTTTTCTTCTGTTATTCCAGCATGGGACTTGAGAAGAGAAACTTCCTCTTTTCCTGCTGGTGACTCTCCTTATGTCAGTGCAGTTGAGTGGTCAACAAGCCACCTGCATGGTAACTTGTGCAGCAGTGGCTGTGGAAGTGGCTGTGGTTGACCACATGTGCAGAAGCAGTGTTTGTAGCAGTGGCAGAGGCTGAGATCTCCAGGCACCTGCCTTCTTTAAGGTGGGGGCTTCCTGCAGCTCCTGGTGAGGTCACCAGGTGCACTCATGCCTTCTATTAGGAGGGGGGCTGCCCATGGCTCCTATCCAATTAATATTTATTGAGCACCTTCTATGTTCCAGGCACTGTGTTGGGTGCAAGAGATATAGAAATTAACAGATAGATAATATTCTTGCCTTTAATTAGCTTTATTGTACTGAGAGAAACTGAAAGTAAGCAAGAAAATGCAAATAAGTTATGACAGAGTGTGACACATGTGGCACTGAGACTATGTGGAAAGAGCTAGGCTGCATTGAGAAAGGAGAATGCAGCCAACACTGACAGAGCAAAAGTTGGAGGGAACACTAGTGGCGTTTGAGCCTCTGGTTTCATCAGCACTGAAGCCTGGATCTCTCACTGCCCTCTGAGCACCTCAGTTATTCAGCTCTTCCTTTGATGTCATGAGCTGTCAATACATTTCCCTCGTTGTTATAGTTTGATTGAGTTAGGGTTCTGTCATTTTCAATCATAAGGGCCCTTTCTAATGTAACAATCTAGATAGGAGCATTTATTCTGTATAAATGAATGCAAGGAAGGACTTCTTTGTAAAAGTGGGAAATTGGGTCTGAAACTTGAGCTCCATCAAATACTTTTTGGATGTGTACATTAAGTATAAATCAAAAATAACTAATGTAACTTGGGATGTTGCATGAGGTTAAAAAAATACTTCATCAACTATAGTTGGATCACTGTTGTCATCGCCATCTTTGACAGCTTTTTATGGTCAACAGTATTGAAAGATTTATAGGATCAGAGTATCTGGAAGCTGAATAGAACTTTAAGAATCATTGCAGCCCAGAGCACATTCATGACATGTTCAGAGCTTGAGAGTAGCCAAGTTAGATATGAACACAGGACTCCTGACTCTCAGTCCCTGCTCAAGTTACCATTGACTCATCCATTCATTTATTCAACAAACATTTAGAGTGTCTGTTATATGTAGTGCCCTGTTCTAGGTGCTGGGGTCACAGTAATTCTTGCCCTAATAGAGGTTCATTCTAATTGGAGGAAGACAGACAAAAACAAATAGAAAATCTGGTGGTGCATGTTGAGAAGAACCTAAAACAAGATGATTTGAGAGAATTATATGTAGTGCCCTGTTCTAGGTGCTGGGGTCACAGTAATTCTTGCCCTAATAGAGGTTCATTCTAATTGGAGGAAGACAGACAACAAACAAATAGAAAATCTGGTGGTGCATGTTGAGAAGAACCTAAAACAAGATGATTTGAGAGAGTACGACTCTGTATGGATGGTGGGAGGGGAGTCATGTTATTCTGAATTGAGTGGTCAGAGAAGGATTCTCTGAAGAGGTGTCATTTAAGTCAAGATCTGAATGGCCAGAAGGAGTCAGCCATATGAAGATTTGAGGGAAGGGTATTACAAGGAGAGGAGACAGTTCACGCAACAGCTCCGACATCAGAATGAGTTAACCTGTTCGAGGAACAGAAAGAGGGCTGGTGTGGCTGAAGCACAGTGAGAAAAGGGAGGAAGGAGTCTGCCAAACTGAAGTTGGAGAGGTCAGCAGGGGCCAGATTGTGCCTTTGGGTCAAAGGTAAAGAATTGGGTTTTTACTCTAAGTGCAGCAGGAAGCCATTTGGGCAATTTTAAGCAAAGGAGCAACATGATCAATTTTCTGTTTTAAAACCTGATTCTGATCACTTATTGGATAATGGAAAGTGAAAATATGGAACCAGTAGTGCAAGAAATAAGTCTAGGGGTCTGGACAATAAAGGTGGAGAGAAGAGGATGGATTTGAGATGTATTATGGAGGTAGAGTGGATAGGACTCGCTGATGGCTTGGGACTGGGGGATGATGGAATCTGGATCCATAGCTAAGTCCTGGGTTTTTGTCTTAAAAAACCGAATGGATGGCATTGTGAGTATTTGGGGAAGGTGAAGGTTTGAGGATAAAAAAAACAAATCAAGAGGTCTGTTTTGCATATCAATCTACACTCTTGTACCACAAGAAGTCCGTATCCAAGGTCAACAACTAACAAAACAAACCTGAGAAAGAATCAATAGAACGCCTTAGAGGACAGAGACCATGGACTTCTCTCAGTTGCCACACAGTTGGCTGTCTGGTCCCCAATTCCTCATTGATTAATCAATGTGGAACAGCCTTGCAAGTAATAATCACCATTACAACAAACCACAGGGAGGTATGCAGAAATTTCCATGAGGTCCACCCTAGCGTTAGACGTAACCAGGTCAAATTCTACCAGGAGATGCCCATTTGGACTGGGATGGGCATTCTAGGCAGAGACACGGCACATGCTTCCAAAGTTCAGTGATGGGCAGGATCACAGTGATCCGGAACAGAGAGATGAAATGGAACTTGTGAGAGGTTTACATTCTGAGATGAGAGATCAGCATTTTATTTTATAGGTGAGGGCTAAGTATAAGGAAATATCACCATGTGAAAAAGCTAGAAGGAAAAATGGACTCATTCATTCATTCATTCATTCATTCATTCA
>NW_007735622.1:49915-51990 GCF_000696425.1 Galeopterus variegatus
TCATTCATTCATTCATTCATTCATTCATTCAACAAATCCTTATGGAACCCAACTTCATGCAAAACTCCTCTAGGTAAAGCACTTAACAATGAACAGAACAGTGACCCTGCCCTCAAGGAACTTACATTCCAGTGGGAGAAGACAGATGGTAAACAAACAATATATCCATACGTCAGGGGCAGATAGGTGCTAAGGAGAAAAATAAGGCAGTTGGTGCATCTTGTGCAACTTCAGCATGTTCTTCACTGTCCGATGAGGCCTGGCTGATAGAAAATGAGGGTGTGTAACCCAGTGCTTGCTCTGTTTGCTGAGCTCTGCCCAGCTGCTGCTGCTTTCACACCAAGAAACCACTGAAGCTGAATGTACCAGGGTGGGGGGAGGGGAAGATGAGGTCAGAGAGGTAACGGGGCCAAGCCTTAGGGTAAGCCACTGCCAGGATTTTGGATTTCACTCTGAGTAGAACGTGTCTGCCAGAGCAATGGGGAAGCAGAGAGGTGGAGCAGAGAGGTGCCCCGTGTTTGTTTCCAGCCCTAGTCCACTCACCTGCCCCTGCCCTGCCCTGCTTAGCCAATATGTTCTATGCAGGCAGGTAGAGAAATTGAAAACTTTTGTTCTCTCTCTCTGTCTCTGAAACGACATCTGCGAAACTTCTGATTCTCTATTGGTCCTTTACAGAAACCCATGAGAAATTTTCAGGTGTGATGAGGAGAGGGTAAGCCTACTATAATGTACTTCTAAAACTTCATGGAAAAATAGAACTGAAACATAGCATGAGTCTTCTCATGAACTTTTTGAAGTACCCTTGCATTTCTTTCAAACTTAATAATGTCTTATTTAACCCAGTCTATCTACAAAGTGGTCTTGTTGGTGGGAAGGCTCCAGCCTGAGGAGAGAGATATCAAGGAACCTGGTCTTGGGTCTGTCCCTGTCTCTTTGTGTCCCCTTGGGCACACCAATTTCCTCTCTGTGGGTGAGAGAGAGAATACTGCTGTGGTGTGGAGCTAAAACTTTATTCTCTCTAAATGTCCTTCCTGCTCTAATCTTCCTTGAACCCTCCTCAGTCTTCTCCTTCTCAAAGTTTTCCCTTTCCAGGCTTTGAAATGTGTAAACTGTTGGACAAAAGTGGGGGGGATGCTGGGGGATGGGCAGGCCTGGAGTGGCCCATCACCAAGGAGCAGCCAGAGCCGTGGGGGTCCGTCTTGGTGACTGCCGGGGAAAGTACAAGCTCTCCTTGCAAAGGGGGCTCTGACAGGCCAAATCCAAAGCAGATGTGCACCAGAGAGAGCAGGGCCTATTACAGAGTGTTGTGAAACAGCCCAGGGGAGGTAAATAAGCAAAAACAGACCAGTTGCCTGGCAGCACATACAACAAAACAAGCAGCAGGTCGACTGGTGCTGGCCAGGGCTGGACAGCTTTCTGCAGCCGGGAAAAAGGGAGGGGAGGGCTGTGTCTGATGAGCCTGCTCCCCAGCAGCCCTTCCCCGCCCCCTCCAGGTCACTCCTGTTCTCGGGGGTGGCAGGCCTGCTGTTGGATCTGCCCCACTTGGCTCCACAGTTTTGGAGGCTTTGCACCAGCTGGCCCCAAAGCATCAGGGTCAGAGCCCTCTCCTCGATGGTGGAGACCTGAGGTGAGGGACGGTCTGCACCCCCTCCTGGGAGCTATGCCCTGGCTGGATCCACCAGGAGGGGGAAGAGAGGGGACAGGGCTCCACAAATCTGCTGAAGGTCCCCAATACACATGCTTTACATGTAACTCTTCATCCTTCATTCCTTCATACACCATGCATTTTTTGAGGACCTACTGTATACCAGGCACTGACTCCAGGGATAGACAGAAAGGAACAAAATAGACACACTCTTTGCTCTCAAGGGATCTACAACCTATGGGAGGAGACAGACAGTAATAAGGAATCACACAATGTCAAATGACGATTACACATCGTGCTAGATGCTTTGTGGAAAAAGAAAGGGCGGCATGTGACAAGGAAGGAGGGGTTTGGATTTAAATGGAGTGCTCAGAGCAGGCTTCTCTTAGGAAGGTAAGTGGACACTTGAGTAATGAACAGGTGTTAGCCA
>NW_007735622.1:52760-53815 GCF_000696425.1 Galeopterus variegatus
AGCTGCCCCTCCAAGGAAGTTGGGTGCCCTGGGCAAGTTACTCAAGCTTGGAAAATGTGATAATAATATCTAACTTATAATATTGGAGTCAATAGAAAATGTGCCTTGAAATTCTCTGCTTTTTCATCTCCCTCTCCCCTCCTCCAATCCCAGCCATGGATATTTTTGCTAGGATTATTCTCGGTAGCCCTACCTCCAAGGGGAGTCAGTAGTATGTATTTCCTCAGCTGCATAAGGATGGGCTAACCTGAAGACAGCACCCACCTTGGCCTTGATGGACAACCTCNTCAGAGCAGGCTTCTCTTAGGAAGGTAAGTGGACACTTGAGTAATGAACAGGTGTTAGCCAAATGGAAAGAGGGGAAAGGGAGTCCCAAGCAGCTGGAACAGCAAGTGAGAAGGTCCTGAGGCAGGAAAGAGCTTGCTGCCCAGGATGAGCGGGGGAGCAGGAGAAGAGTCGGCGAAGGGGTTGGGCAGGTGGAGAGGCAGGCAGGGGACAGATGACATAGGCCCTTACATGAGAAGGGTGTAGGGTTTTGTACTAAGTGCAATGAGAAGCCCTTGGGATTTATTTATTGATGACAACATCGAGGGAGCTGCAGAAGTCCTGAGTTGATCAGATTCACATGTTTAAAAGATTACTCCTGGGCACAGCATGGCAATGCAGGAAGGGAAAGAGAGGACAGGAAGGCCAGTTAGGAGGCTAGGATTAGTAGCAAACTGAAAATGGGGAAGTTAAGAAGTACACATGAGCCCGAGATCACAGGCAGAGTGGGGATCCAAGCCTGGACCTGTGGGTAACCACCAAGCTAGCATCTCCAGGCTCCTGACTCCCCAGACCAACCAATTCATCACTGGGGCCTTGGAAGCTGCCTCAGCCCATCTCCCAAGGAGAAGGCACATGTCTCCATCAGAGCTGGAGGATACCAAACATGGCCTGGAGAGGGCTAAGTATTACAGTAGCCAGGGATGCCTTGCCTGCTGCCCATCTCCAGCTCTGGTCAGCTCTGTATCCTCAGCAGAAGGGATCATTCTCAGGGCAGTGCAATATAATGA
>NW_007735622.1:55299-57697 GCF_000696425.1 Galeopterus variegatus
ATTCTGCAGTTTGGGCAAAGCTGTCTTACACAATAGAGTTTCCTAGAGCCCACCCACAGACAGGTTCTCTGGCCAACTCTTCTACTACCTGTTTCTTCCACTCAGACACAGTTCATCACCTACAAGGTTGTAGAATCTTTCTAGCTTGCAAAACCTCTCTGAGGTGTCTTGCTGCTGGAGAAAGAAATGGCCAATAAGCAAAAGTGGTTGCTAGAGTGAACCCTGTGGTACTGGGCTGGAGTTGGAGACATCAGGATGAACCCACATTCCACTTCATGGAGATAAACATGGATAGAAATGTGTGTACATAGGTTAGCAAACATACATTCCCTAGTGCTGGCCACTGAGAGAGTCTAGAAGCAGTGACACTCCAGTAACAGGTACTACTAAGTTGGTTTCTGAATACTGTTCTCCAATAAAGGAAATCAGGACTTCTTGGAGAATTACAAGCTGAGCTTGGAGAATATTATAGTAGCAAAAAATAAGTGAGTGTTAGAAAAAAAGTATGGGAGCATGTTCAAAGGTATGTGCGAGCCCATCTGAAAGGACTCCCAATGGCCAAGGCCAGAACAGTTTGAACAACAAAATAAATAATAATTGTATTGGATTATACCACAAGGAATACAATAAATACCTATGATTCTATAGTGATATAAATAAATGATTGATTGAATGAGTAAATAAATAAATGAGGGAAAAGGTCAGATCTTCCTTGTAGAAGATTTCTAACAATAAATGTAAAAGGAATGAGAGAAATAGAAAATCAACGTGAGAAATCACCAATAGAACAGTAATAATTGCCTCAGGCTAGATCCACTGGTAAATGCTAGAGCTGATGGGTGAAACTTTAAGGAGAAACAGGATATTTGCATAGCCTCAAATGATCTGCTCCAAAATATGTATTAATTACTGTGGTAGTTTTGATATGTATCCTAAATTCCTTGATACTCTTCTCTCCAGAAAGTGAAACTTAATTCCCTGCCTTTGAGTTGGGCTACACTTACTGACTCACTTCTAACAACGAGAGTGCACGAAGGGAAAAAGAGCAGCTTTACAGTGAAGAAACCAGATAGATACCACGTCGACTGAGTGAGCAAGGTTAATATCACCAGAGATAAGCCACTGGTTACATGCAATGAGATGGCAAATCATCTCTATGTATTCTTCCCCCAAATTTATAACCTTGGTATAATCATGAAATAAATATCAGACAAGCCCAAATGTAAGGGCATTCCACAGAACACCTGACCAGTATCAAGGTCACAAAAGACAAAGAAAGACAAAGAAACTGCCACGGATCGCAGGAGACCAAGGAGCCATGACAAGTGCTTGCAATGTGTATCCTAGATTGGATCCTGGAACAGAAGAAAGGATGAAGGTAGAAAAATCGATGAAGCCTGAATCACATCTGTAGTCTAGTTAATCATAATGAAACAGTGTTAATTTCTGAGTTTTGACAAATGTACTACAGTTATGTACGATGTTACCATCAGGGAAGCTGGGCGAAGGGTATATGGGAAATCTCTATGCCATCTTTGCAGCTTTTCTATAAATCTAAAATTATTCTAAAAGAAAAAGTTCTTAAAAATAAAAAACCTTGAGTGTAAACTCTTCCAAAAGGCCATCATGGGTATTTTTCTTTATCTTCTCAGAATTCCTAGTAGTTCCAAATATTCTCAAGGATATCTTGTAGAAAATAGTTCTTTGGGAGCACAGGATGTGTCCTAATAACATCTGTATCCTCAGCACTAACTAGTGCTGGCACAGGATAGAAGAACATTGGTCTGGGAAACAGGAGAACTGGGTTCCCAGTCAGGCTTCACAATGACTATGCCTGCCTTAGGAACTTCATCTGTAAAATAGAGACAAAAATATTACTTGTCTTGCAGGGTTACGAGGATTAAATGAGACAATGTATTGTAGGAAAAGGGCTTTAAAAATTGCAGAGCCTTGTGTAAATACTCATCGTGATGTTGACACAGATGCTGATCAATCAGAAGTTCACCCTGAATGGATTGATGTTTCCCTGGCTCTCCACGTATGACACACCTGTGCACAGCGTCAGGGGTGTAGCCTTCCCTTCCAGCTCTCACCTAATCCAGCCACCTGTCCATACACATCCTGCATATGTTAAGCACATACAGGTCCAGCCCTCTTTTCTCACCACTAACACCATTAGCTCCACCCTCTGCTTGCTTCATTCATAACCTGGCAGAGAGAAATGAGGATATCCTGTCCATAGCATCAAAGGCTTCTTTCCATAATGCTATAAAACTCTATCAAATTGTGATATGGCAAAATACTGTAATGCTACTGTCTATACTTCATGGTGGAGTTCTGAAGGTTGTAGGTGGACTAGCTCAATGTTTCCAAGTCATTTTTGCTCCACCTTCATTAT
>NW_007735622.1:58539-75511 GCF_000696425.1 Galeopterus variegatus
CCTAAGCAGGAAAACGCACTCCAGGGGTAGTTAGCCAGCATTTAGTCAAGGCCACACTCTAGAGACATTTCAGTTGTCTTTATACTCCATTCAACACAGAAGTTTTGTTTGTTATCATAATAGATGTTAGATATAGAATTTATTGATAAAATTAATGATTTGAAAGATAGGAGCATCGGGTAAAATACTGTGGAGATGATCCTCATCTTTGCATGAATAGAACACAGGAATCTAGTCCATTTCTGTTGCTTATAACAGAATACCTGAAACTGGGTAATTTGTAAAGAAACAACATCTATTGCTTACAGTTTGGGAGGCTAGGAAATCCAAACTCTCCAGATGTGGGAACACATCTGTTGAGGGCCTGTTCTTGGGGGTGATGCTACGCAGCAACACGGGGTGTCACATGATGGATGGCTTAAGCACAGAGAGCTTCTCATGCACTCCCCTTTTAAAGCCATCAGAACCATGCACACAACTACACTTAAGCTATCAATGGATTAATCCATTCGTTAGGGCATGATCCTCACAATCTCTTCAAGGCCTCTTCAAGGCCCCACCTTTCAATTACCATAATAGGATTTCCCACCCTCTTAGCAGTCAAAGTGGGGATTAGATTTCTCATACACGAACATTGGGGGACACAATTCAATGCATAGTGTACTAGCTGTACAAGCACTATTCCAATGTATTTCTTTTCTACCAAATTCAAAAGGAACTAGTTTCACCCTTCATTCTGGAATGGCAGATGAGGATGGATTCTAAAACATGTTGAGTCCAGCCACTGATTTAGAGCATTCTGATTGTCTGCTGCTCTGGTGGCCATGACAGTGGGCTCCTTGGGTCTCCAGCTGCATGGAACATGAAGGCGTTCACTGCTGGATTCTCGAAATCCATCACTGCATCTGCCCCTGACTCATGTGCCCACAGCTGCTCCCAGCTGATGGCTGGGCACTCCACGAATATTAAGGCAGGCTGGTTCCTGGGAGACAGGGGACTTCTCCAACATTGGCTCAGGACTGCCCAACAACTTTGCTACACTTTTCTTAAAACTATACTGCAGTCTAAGACACTTCCACCCAACTTTCCCTCCTTAAAAATCCCTCTCTCCTTCACTTGGGGCCAGACTTGTATCATGGTCTAATGCCCTCCCTGGCTCCCCAGCTCTCTTCTCATTTTCTTTCACAGGTATTTTTCCTAATAAATTTCTCACCCATAGAAACCTATCTGGTGTCCGCTTCTCAGAGGACCCAGAATAACATAAGTGGTACTGAAAGGGTCTAAGGAAACAGCTGGTAAGACAGAAATATAGTCTGAGTGTTGTGTCCTCCAAATTTCATCTCAAAACCTAATCATCAAGGTGACAGTAGAAGAGCTGAAGCCTTTTGGGAGGTAATTAGGTTATGAGGGCTCCACCCTTACAAGTTCTCTTATAAAAGAGACCCAAGAACTAGTTAGTCCCTCTCCACCATTTGAAGATATAGCTTCCAGGGCAGTAGTGAATGTTCAGTGGTGTAGGGTCAGCAGCAACATCCTCAATAGACTATTCTTGTAGGAGCACTGGGCTCTGCCCCTTATCTCCAAGCCTCGTTCCTTTGCCATCTCATCCATTCTGTGAGCTAGACATAGGATCACCTAGCATGTACAGTGCCTTTGTATGCATTTCTCAATGGCATGTCCCTCTTGGTAGATCATTAGAAAGAAGCAAACCTTCCTTCAAGCTGTACACAGGTAAACTCTATTTGCCCTTGTCTAGGAAACTTTCTTCAGGACACAACCTGCACATCTCTACTTGGTAGCACGAGCTGTACAAATACCCTTCCAATGTTTCTTTGCTATCAAATTCAAAAATAACTATTTGGCTTGTGGCACACACTGCTATGTGTTCACCAAACCTCACTTCCTTTCCCCCTGGACACACAGCGGACTACATTTCTCTGGTCCCACACTATGTGGGCCTCTCTACAGGACTGCCTAGCGATTTGGCAGCTAGCTTCCCCCAACGTGACCAGTACAAGAGACAGCACCCAAGATGGAAGCCACAGACTTTTTATAACCAAGTCTTAGAAGTGACATCCCATCAATTCTGCCATGAATACTAGCATATAGAATCATTGGGAGCCATCTTAGAAGCTGCTTGTCCCAGGAACATTCTAGAATTTTTCAAGGAGACTTTACAAAGGACACTAGCATTTACTCAGCTCTTTTCTACCCAAGTTCTCCTTCTATTTCTTTTCCAAACCTAGACTAATATGTCAGTTTAGGAAGTGGTTCAAGACATAGTTGGGAGACAAAAAACACACCAGTTACTTTTAACAGAGAGAATTTAATATAAAGAATTGTTAACTAAGTACTAAAGAGCTAAAATAGCAAAAAGATTAACAGGAGTTAGTGATAGCAGGAAGCAACTACCACCCCTCACGTTGGGGGAACAAAGAAAGAGATTAGAATTATTAACATGTAGAGACTTAAAGAAGGGGCTCCTAAGCACTGAAATACAGATCACTAACAAGGGGGCCTTGCTCGGTTGGTGCTGAGGTCTCTGTGGCTGGAGGAGAAGCTCCGTGGTACTGGGACTCAGACCTCATGGTAGGGAGTGCCACTGCTGGTGCTGGTGTCTCTGAGGGAATGCAATGAGGCTCGTTCTCCAAGTATTGGAAAAACTGCAAACTGGACTCAGCTGAAAGGAACCACTGCTGCCAGGGTGAAGAAGCGAGGCCGAGAGGACACTGACAGTCACAGGAAGCAATCAGGAAGGAGCAAGTCTCTTCTTCCTCCTGTCTTATGGTCTCTCTCTAGCATCCCTTACTGTCACGGCCTAAAAGGGAGCTGCTGGCAAAGGAGGAATTTGGTTAGTAGAGTCCCAGCCCAGTGTCTCAAAACAGTGTACAGAAGGTGGGAGGGGGCGGTTATAACTGTAACTGAGATAACTCGTATATGGAGCCATCTCCAATTCTGATGACTGTAATTTGGTTTATTTAATTGCCTTAGATGCCCCATAATAATAATAAGTGCTGACATTTGCACATCTCACTGCAGTTTTTTCAAGCCTGTTATCTTGTGAGAATCTGGTAAGAATGATAGACATTATTTTTTTCTCCATTGAAGACAATGGTGCCCAGAAAGTTCAAGCACTTGTCAAATAATGGGCAATATATAAATGGTGATCTTGGTTCAGCCTCTCTGATCTCAAGCCCAGTGTCTTCTTCACGTTATCTTGTGAGAATCTGGTAAGAATGATAGACATTATTTTTTTCTCCATTGAAGACAATGGTGCCCAGAAAGTTAAAGCACTTGTCAAATAATGTGCAATATATAAATGGTGATCTTGGTTCAGCCTCTCTGATCTCAAGCCCAGTGTCTTCTTCACTATACCTTACTGTCTTCCCAAAATTTGTCCATAAGTTGAATGAATTAATGATCCTATCTTTATTAGCAAATCATCGGTAAACCAGAAATGAATTCATGCAAGCATATTTAGTAATGATCATTTTAATTCTCCTTGAGTGACTGAAATTTCTAGGATTTCCATTAATTCAACAGATATTCAATAAGCACATTCTAGGCTGTGGACTCCTAGGAGACATGACTGTAAATAGGATAGGGTACCTGCCCTCAGGGGTTTGCCAGTCTAATGTAGGAGATAAACAAATAAACAGCAACAAAGAACATTACGGAGTGTAAGAAGTGTTGTTATAGGGGTGGTGTAAGATGCCAGTAGTGGAGGGAAGAGCCACTCTACTCCACTTGGGGAGGGAAGGAGGGGAAGTGGGGGACAGGGAGGGTGTGAGGAGGAGATGATGGGACCAGGGGTGTATTCCAGGAAGAGGGCACAGCCTGTAAAAGGTCCAGAGGCAAGACAGAGGGCTGTCACTTGGGGAAACAGCTTTTCTAAGTGTATCAAGACTCCTTCCTCTAGAATGGGGGTGGGGAGGACTTGAAAAAAGGGAGGTGGGGTGCCAGGCCAAGAAGGGCCACCTGCAATAGATTGAGTGTAATTCTGAGGGCAACTGGGGAATCTTATCTCAGGAGTCTCTTCTCAAAAAAGCAGCAAGGCCAGAGTCTGCATGTGACCCTCTCACCTCCAGGCTGGAGGTGGTAGAAGATAAAACTTCCTCCTCTCCTGGGTCCCCTGGATTTAGGATTCTGCCCTGGAAAGCCAGGACCCAAATGGTCCTGAGCTGACTGCTGGTGAAATTCTCACCTTTCTTGATTCCATTAGGTCATTCTTTAATGTCACAGGGAATTTTCTAGGGAAAACATGTGCCAAACTTTCCTCCTAACAAGTGGGCAATGCCCACACAGAGAGACTGAGGTGGAGAAAGCCCCTATTTGGAAAACCCTAGGTGGCCAGATTTCTGAGCTTCTGGTTTTTCATTCTCTCTCCCTTAGCTATGTGAAGATCCCTTTCCAAAGTCACCATAAACTCTAAATCCCCATCTGAGAATACAGCACAAAGAACTCTGGTGCTCACCACTTTGTTACCTGCCATACTGATTACTAAGCCCACGCTCGCCACCTTGTCACCTGCCATACTGGTGTGTTGCAATGACTTTGAGCTAGAAACAAAACTAGCTTCTTCCAAAAAATGTCCTGGAGGATCACTGAGTAGGGACAGCTGAGAACCATAAACTTTTGGGTGGGTCATCATATGCTTAAATACTTTACACCATTAACAGTGGTTCCCTCTCAGGCTTGGGATTACTGGGGCACTTCCACAGTCTTGTGTTTTTATATTTCTTTGTTGTATGAATTTTTAACCACCTGTTATTATATGTCTAATTTAACAAATGTGTGTTTAAGTATATATTTAAACCCATCAGAGGTGTTATTGTTACTAAAAGTGTGCGATAAACAGATACCAGGAACTGGAGGTAACTTGTGAAATTGTCTATAGACCCTTACTCCAAGTATGCTCCATCACTCAGCCACATCAGCGTCACCTAGGATCTCATTAGATATGCAGAATCTCAGGCCAACCCTGGACATACTGAATCAGAATCTGCATTTTCACAGATCCCTAGGTGATTTTTCTGCATATTAATATTTGAAAAGCCCCGGTCTACTCTAGCCAACTTCTGGATTTTATTGCTGAGGAAACAGGAGGGGTAGGGGAAATCATTTGTCAAAAATTTACACAGCTTGTCAACACCCGAACTAGAGCTTCAACTCCTATACGTAGACTCCCAAGCCATGCTTTCAGGTTGCCTCTCCAGCCTGTGGTTTTCCTAGAACCTCAGCTTATTTTTCTATACTTTATTTATAAGAAAATGCATTCTAGGTCTCAGGGTAACAAGGAAGGTGAACATTGGTCTTTCATTACAGCTTGATACTGCTAGATAAGATAAGACAATAGCAGTCTGTGAATTGGGACCAAAATCATATTCTAATAATGGTTGAAAGAAAGCCCAAACTTGGTGGATTTAGGAGCAAGTGAGGCTGAGAAAACCAGGACAGCCAATGATAACAGAGCATCTCTAGAAACTCAGGGAGGGGCAGAAGAAAGGTCCCTCAGATACTGGTTCCCATTTGTATAGGTGCCAGAATGAGTTGAATGCTGGCTGCTGTGTTATGAAGAAGGAAATCACCTGTGATTGAGTCGTGAGTGCTCATACAAGTGTTAAGCAGGCTAGTTGTTTACAGAGTTTGAATTCAGCTCCCAGTACACACTCATGCAGATGGGGTCATCCCAGCATGTTGGCATGTCTGGGGTCTGCAGTGTTGCCTGCTCCCCTTGATCTGAAGATATCCTCACACTGGGATATATCTGACTCAAGAAAGGTCTGAGAATGGCACCAACCAGCAGAGGGGTCAGATCACAAGAGGGTACTCCAGAACCCCAGAGATGGATCCAAGGCATCCTTACCTGAGACCTTGGGAAGTGCAGGCTGGCTGAAAATACACAAGGAAGGCAAGGTCCTCAGCATTAGAAGGACTGTCTGGAAATTAGCCACAGTGCAGGAAATGAGCACCAGGGAGAAGCAGTCAGAAGGCAAGGAGCATGGTCTGGTTAATAGCTAAGAAGTGGCCATGAAGAAAGGTTCAATTCTGGTTCCACCAATCTCCAGTTGTGTGACCTTGGGAGAGTGGCTTCTTCTCTCAAAGGCATCATATATTAAATTGACTCATATTATTTCAAGTTAATGGCATATCTTTTTCTTGAAAATATAATACTGACTCTTGTAAGGAGTTGAATATAATACCAGGCCCTCTTTTCTGAGGGATAGTATTTTTCAGGGGAAAAGGCACAACACATTCCCTTACATTCAGGCACACAGACGAACTTACTCAAGGTTTTAGTTAATACGTGACAGAGCGGGATTCAACACAGTCTCATGCCAGAGTCCAGGTTCTCAATCACAAAGCCATGGTGTGTGACAGCATCAGGACAAAGTTTGGTATAACCTGCTTGACTAAAAAGCATTCTGTCCTGCTAACCTAGCTAGAGGAATTACATTCTGTGGAACTGAAAGCTGACTGTCACAGCTGCTCAAACTGACATCAAGAGGGCCTTCCATCCTGAGTTGGAATGGAATTAAACAATAGCCATTGAGTCCAATTTATGTACCTAGGTCCCATCAGCAAAACAAAAAGGAGTATAGGACTAAGATGTGGCTTTTAAGAAACATACAGTGTAGTTGAAAAATCAAATTTAAAACACAAGAATTGCCTTGCCAAAAACAAAAACAAGAAAACTGAGTGGTATACTTGGAGATGAGGTGAACAAAGAGGAAGGCTTAGCCTGAGATGTGAGTAATAGAAAATAAAGACTTCAGGTCACAGGGTACTGCCTAATAAATTTTATTTTGGAAGCTAGTGACAAGATATGGGCAATTCCTTTTTACATGTAAAATTTAGCTGAGGCAGCTGCTAATATTTGTTGGGTGCTTATAATTCCAAGCACAGTCTAGGTATTTGTCTTAGTTTGTGTTTCCCCATTAGCATCCATGTTTACTACAACAGTTTACAGATGCCCCTTGACTTATGTGGAGTTATATCTCAATAAACCCATCATAAGTCAAAAATACTGTGAGTTGAAAATGCGCTTGATACATCTAACCTACTGAACATCATAGCTTACTTTAGCCTGCCCTAAACGTGCTCAGAACACTCACATTAGCCTACAGTTGGTCAAAATCATCTAAGACAAAGCCTATTTTATAATAATGTGTTGAGAATGCCATGTAATTTATTGCTTGATACATCTAACCTACTGAACATCATAGCTTACTTTAGCCTGCCCTAAACGTGCTCAGAACACTCACATTAGCCTACAGTTGGGCAAAATCATCTAAGACAAAGCCTATTTTATAATAATGTGTTGAGAATGCCATGTAATTTATTGAATACTCTACATTATGTTGAATTGCGACAGTTTTATGTCATCGTAAAGTAGAAAAATCATTAAGTCAAATCATCGTAAGTCAGGGACCATCTGTATATGAACACCTCTCAGCTCCCTGTAAGGAAAGCATTTTTACTTTTTTTTTTTTTTCCTTTTTGTCTTTTTTACTGACCGGCAACGGGATCACAACCCTCGGTGTTGCGCCCGCACCGCGCTCAGCCAGTGAGCGGGAACCAGTCTCCACATGGGATCCGAACCCTCGGCGGGAGCGCCGCCACGCTCCCAAGCAGCGCACTCTACAGTGTGCCACCGGGCCAGCCCAGGAAAGCATTTTTATTACCATTTAGAGTTGAGGAAACTGAAACCCAATAAGTAACTTTACCAAGGTTCATGGGTAGTGTAAGTGGTAGGGCTGAGTTTCAAACCCAGGCATCCATAGCCTATGCCCTTCAGCACGTCTCCACATGGTTGGCATGCTTAGCTGTGGTTACAGCTTCTCTGTTTTATCCGCCAAGGTGCCACCACAAGCTCCAGAGCAAAGACTTGAAAATGCACCAAAGGATTCAGACAATCTATAAACGACCTTGTGTATGAGGAGTCTCTATGAATGAAAAGGTAACAAGACTTCATCTGTGCTTATGCTTTGCCCTCCATTGTGCTAGATAAGGCATAGAAGATGTGATTCCTGCCCTCAGGACCTTAAATGTGCCCTAGCAGTAATATGAGGTGCACAACCACAAATGTGGGAGCTAGAGAAAAACCTACATGTTCCCTTAACAAATATTTAAGGAGTAATGACTATATGCCAGACCAACTGTTTTATAAGAAACTGAAAGGATTTCTGCCTTCATAAAGTTCTGAATCGAATGGGTAAGATGGGTATGAAATAATTACAAATTGTAGGAAGTGCTTTAAATTGTATACAAGTATGCAAAGCATGTAGTAAGAAAAATGGCGCATGGGTGTTCATTTAGATTGTGATGTCAGAGAACAAAGAAAAGGTATGCTTGTTCTCAGTCCTGAAGGATGAAAAGGAATTAGAGTGAGAGCTGGGGGAGAACATTTCATGCCAAGGGAGCAGCAAGTATAGAGTCCCTAGAATGGCACAGAGCTTGGTGAGTTCAAGGAACTCCAAGAAATCCACTATGGCCAGGATACAATAATGGAAGGGAAGAGTGGTTTCAGGCAAGGATGGGGACATTGGAAAATAAGCAATGACTTGCAAACCGCTCAAGGAGTTTTAGTAAGTGAAATGGGAATCCATTGTAGGTTTAAATAGAGAAATGACATGATTTACATATTAAGACAATCATTATGGTTGCAATAAGAATGGATTTGAGTGAAAACAAACAAACAAACAAACAGTGAAAAGCTTTTGCAGTAGTCCAGATTTTTGGATGCTAAATTTAAGATACTTTTCACTCCACCACAATGTGTACTCTGAGATACTGGGGCTAGGACTTTGCAAACCACATTCCAGCTTGGCTAGCTAGTTACCTGTTGGGCTCAGCCAGAAGGGGGATGATAGCAGGAGGCTGCAGAGGGAGAAAAGAAGGGATTCTCTTTCCTGTTTGCTTCCTGCTTCCTGTCTACTTGTTCCTGTCTGTCTAATGGACAATATCTCTTCACCTTGGCAGCAGTAGTTGCTTTCAGGAGCGACAGCTGAATGCACCTTGCAGTTTTTCCAGCACTCACAGAACCAGCCTCACTGTGCTCCCTCGGTGACGCTAGTCTACCCTATCTTCCTCTTCAGAGATCTGGATCCCACGCCAATGGGCCCTGTCCACCAAGCTTGGAAACAACCATCCTCAGCCAGGCAGTGCCCCTTCTCAGAGTCTGAGTTTCACTTCTGTAGGGCCCCTCCCCCATATCTCCACGTTTAAATAATGCCAACCTCTTCCTTTTGTTGTCCCAGCCCCAGAGTAGCTACTTCCTACAGTGGTTAGCCCATGCTACCTTAGCATTCTCTTTCCACATATGAGTTCCTCAATTCCCAGACAGCAATTCTTTATGTTAAATTTTCTCTGTTAACATAACTGGTGTAGCTTGTCTCTTTTGGCTGGACTTTTTACAGATACAACATGGGATTTTCCCTCCCCTAACTTTTGAGCTCTTAAATAGATATTTGTATGACATCATCTAGAAATCTAAGCAAATAAAATATCAGAAGCAGCAACAGAATAATTATAAATGTTGTAATCAGGAAAACAACAGAGCTATTTACTAAGAGTGTGACCATGGGTATGGTTCTTATCCTCTGTGAATCTTAGTTTCTGCATCTGTAAGACAGGTAGATATAGTGTTAGCCTAGGAGAAATACATGAGAGAAAAAATCTCCAAATATGTTGAGTTGGTTCAGGAATAGAAATAAGATTATAATCCAGAATGCCCATCATGGCAAGCCACAAATGCATTCAGTGAGGGAAAGGTAAGAGAAAGCTTTTATTGGCAAAAAGGGAGAGATTCATGTTAGCTGCTTGGAAACAGAGTTCATTGGTTTTGGAGGCTCAAAGTCAGATTTGTTGTCAGTTCATTGGTTGAGATGCCATTACTGGGCAGTTTCTTCTCAGAGCATCTTATCTGAATAACTGCAGTTCTAAAGAATGTCTAGTGATAAACCTTGTCACAAAAACATGTTTATACGTGCAAAGCAGAAGATGCATGAAGGATGTGAAAGAATTTCTGATGGATTTTAGAAAATCCTTGAAAACAATTCTTATCTCAGACAAACAAGCATGAGTCCCCCTCCTCTTTGCCTTTCCCAGCCCTATTTTATCTGGCTCTGACAGAAACTGATTTCATCAACTTTCATAAGCACCTATATCCAGAAAATATGAAGAACTCTTACAACTCAACAATAAGAAAACAAATAACTCAATTTAAAATTGGGCAAAAGATTGAAATAGATATTTTACAAAAAAGTGATATATGAATGGCCAATAAGCACATGAAAAGATGCTCAGCATCACTAAGCTATTAAAGAAATGAAAATTAACACCACAGTGAGATACCACTTCAAACCTGCTAGGATGGCTAACATCAGATAGATAAATTTGGACAGGATTTAGAGAAATTGGAACCCTTATAATTTGCTCTGGGATTGTAAAATGGTGCAGCCACTTTAGAAAACAGTGCAGCATGGCAGTTCCTCAAAAGGTTAACCATAGAGTTACCAGCAATTCTACTCCTAGGCATATGCCCTCTGCTCCATTTTTCTGTACACTTAAAATTGCCCTTAAAAATCAAGTCTACTAGTTTTTGGGGGTTTTTTAAAGGAATATTTGACTAATTATTCCTTACCCAGAATGGCCTAGCCCAGTGTGTCTCAAACTTTAATGTGGATATGAATTACCTGTAGGTGACTGTAGGTCTGGAGTAGTGGGCCTGAGAGTGCATTTCTAACAAGCAAAGCTGCTGGTGCACAACCACGTTTGGAGTAGCAAGGCTCAGACTGGAGGAATAATTATCTAAGTAGAGCAACTGAGAAAAGGTAGGTGCTCAACAAAGCAGGACAGTTATCAATGTGACTTCCTTCCCTGTCATTGTCCAGGCATTTTAGGGTCAGGAGAGAGCCCACCGTCTGGCCTTACTATTACCTAAATGAGTACCCCAAACTTCACGGACTTCGCTCTTTAATGACAACTGGATCCATTTAGGAATAGGATTGCCAGATAAAGTATAGGAGACCCAGTTAAATGTGAACTTCGGATAAGCAAAGTATAATTTTGTAGCATAAGTATGTCCCATGTAAGTATGTTCCCCAAGAACCAATTTACTTAATCACAGAAATGCCTCTTTGGCCACTTTCTTGTCCTCTTTCCTCGTGAGCAAGTGATTAGCAATGTCTGTGTGAATGGAAATACTGGGTGTACATAGAGACACTGCTGTTCATTTCTAACAAATCACTTTTAACATGGTGCACCTGACTTCACAGTTTACAAAACACTTTCACATCCTTTAGTTCAGAGTTTCTCAAACCTTAATATGCATATAAATCACCTGGCAATCCTTTTAAAATGCAGATTTTGATTCAGTAGGTGTGAGGCTTCACATTTCTGACAAACTCCAGGTAATGGTGGTACTGCTGGTCTGGGGACCACACTTTGAGTAGCAAGTGTTTAGATCATCTCAGATGATAAGTTATAGCATCCCCATATGCAGATTTTGATTCAGTAGGTGTGAGGCTTCACATTTCTGACAAACTCCAGGTAATGGTGGTACTGCTGGTCTGTGGACCACACTTTGAGTAGCAAGTGTTTAGATCATCTCAGATGATAAGTTATAGCATCCCCATTTTATAATTGAGAAAATCAAGGCTTAGATTATGTGGAGATTCTCACATCTGCACAGAAATGGAGGAGAGAGGTGAGGTGGATAAAGGCAGGGAGGGGTGGGAGAGGAGAGAATGTGAGAGAGAGAGAGGCTCACCAGGATGTGCATCAGACTGTACCACAGTATGCTGTCTCTGCAGGACGGAGGAATCCTGGGTCTGCATTTATTTTCAGTCCTTCGCCGCTGTGTGACCTTGGAAAAATCATTTGGCCTCTCTCAACCTCAGTTATCTCAACTGTAAGGCAGGAGAGTGACAGCAGTTACCTCTAGAGGCTGCCATGAGAGGATCTGAGAAAAGGTCTTACATTCTGTAATGTATAAATGCCAGTTATTATTTTTATCAAATCCTGAGAATAGCCCTTTAAAAGGGCTGAGTTATTGAGTGACAGCAGGCAGACTTCTTCAGCTTCCTGAGTTTCCCTACCTATAAAATGGAGATAGAAAACAAACTGTTGAAATCTATTACCAGACCTTGGGTGTGCACATACAAATTTACATGCCATGTGACTCTGGACCCACCAGAGATTTGACTCTGTTGTGAACTGCCCCAGTATTTTTGACCTGCACCTGCAATAACAAAGTACTACTTTATAATCCAGCTCATGAGCCAACCAGAGACTTGAACCCAGAGTCTTGCCTTATGTGGTGAACTCACTGCTTTTTGCCCTAACAGTCAGCCCTTTCCATTTCTGCTCTGGGAAACCAGCTAAACTCGTTTCTTGCGTGATATGGCTTTCTTCTGCCTGGCAAGCAATAAACTCAACTTTGGTTTTTTTTCCAGCTCTAGTAGTGGTTACATTTTTATTTGACAACACATCTCATCAGGCATGGTACAACTTAAATGAGTCTGGTGCAGTGTTTGGAATATTGTAAACTTGCAAGGAAGCAGTAGATAGTAGTAGCAGCATGGCTGTAGTAATAAGGTAAGTACATTTTCCTGTTTTTCCCCCAACAGGTCCTGAGTGTTTTGAGGGCTGGGCCATGTCTTACTCACCTCCCAGAGCCCCGGCACACAATTCCTGGCATAAGAGTGAAAATGAATATGAAGGTTATTTTTAAATAGTGAAGCACCCTACAAATGTGACTTACCATTATTTAATAGATATTGGCAAAATTAAACTGAATTGACCCCCTCTTCGGTCATGAGGGCTTAAAGGGGAAAGGATGCTCAGGGATGAGTGTTTATGAAGGTAGGTCCTAGAACTCAGAGAGAACAAAAACCTGCTAAGCATATTACAAATATTTGTTAATCTTTGAGAAACTCCTGCAAGTTTCTATCACTGGCTCCATTTTACAGATGAGGAATCAGAGGCTTGGAGAAATGAGACAACTTGCCTAAGATCCCATAGCTCATAAAACACTGGGCAAGGATCCGAACTCCAGCAACTGACAGGGGAGCACACCATAAGGTCTATCTGGCAGCTAACAAGCTAGCTGGTGCTGTGATGGTGAAGTGGGAGGTGTGGGGGGAGACTCATTGAGATGCAGTGATTGGAGATGGTCTCTCCAAGAGATGATGTGACCTTGAAACCAAGACTGGAATGATGGGCAGTTCCAGTGGCTGGACACTGCCTTAAGTGTTGGTTAAGACAACTTTCCCCATCACCTCTGGGAGCTCATGGTCTCATGAAAAAAAGAAAGACAGTGCAGGATGAGTACAAACTTGACCTCGTCCCTGTGTCCCGATGTGCAGGAGAGGATCTAGGAGAAAGTGCTCAATTTTGCTGAGAAGGATGGGTGATGGGCAGGCAGATAAGCATCCTGGAGAAGACTTCACTGAAATAGCATTAGGCTTTTAAAGAAGGAGTTCCAAGTGGAGAGGGCTTGGGGGACTCTTCCAGGTAGAGGACACTGCACAATCTAAGGCACAGAGAGACCTGTAGTTCATATATCTGAGATAGTTGAATTCACAAAAAGCATCGACTGCCATGCTAAGGAGTTTGGCCTTGATCCAAGAAGGAGACTATGGTGATAGTCCAGTCCATAGACACTGGAGACCCAGCGCAAGTATCTACCGTGTGCCAGGCAGCATTGAGGGGAAGAGGAGGCCGTGGGTCCACAGGACAAGGGAGCAGGGACAGGGGGAGGGTTATGACTCAGCTTGGCAACTCGAGAGTCTTCTTTATCAGGCAACACTACCAGAGCTTTGGGGAAAGGTATCCAGTGACTTCTGAATGAAGATGAAGCTCTGAACCTGCTTTTGGGGGGTGGCATCAGTCTTCAGGAAGGAGTGACTGAGCTCCCAACAGATTAGCTGCCCAGCCTGGTTGAGAGTCTTCTTTATCAGGCAACACTACCAGAGCTTTGGGGAAAGGTATCCAGTGACTTCTGAATGAAGATGAAGCTCTGAACCTGCTTTTGGGAGGTGGCATCAGTCTTCAGGAAGGAGTGACTGAGCTCCCAACAGATTAGCTGCCCAGCCTGGTCAGCTAGATCCTTGCACAGGGACCTAAGCAAGAGTTCTTAACCCCAGTCCTGCTAAGAACATTGGAATCAGACAGACTTGTGTGTGTCCTAACTCTGTCTCTTACTACTACTCTTATTACTATATGACCCTGGACCTGTTACTTTACCTCTTTGGGCCTCAATTTCCCCATCTGTAAAATAGAAATAACAATTACACCCATTCCACTACGTTGTTAGAGGATACATGCAATCACTCACTTGTTAAGTGAGGTAACTCAGTAAGGCACAGTGCCTGGCGCAGAGCAAGCATTCAATGAACAGGGGCTATGTGTGAGAAGGAAAAAGGGAAACACATTTCTGTAGTAATGGGGCAGTGGGAGGGAGGAAGAAACGAACTGGATGAAGCCATTTACACCCACACCATCAGTCAAAGTGATGTGCCTACTTAAGTCTGCAAGTCTTAGGGTTGGGGAACTGCCATTTCCCTGATGAAGAGATGCAGACCAGTGTATTTGCCTGTGGGGACTGCCTTTCTCTCTCCTTCCCCTTCCCCAAGGGGATCTGCTCTAGGAGGAGAAATCTTAAATATGCCAAGTACCTACTGTGTGCTGGGCCCTTATTCAAGGTCTTTCTTGTCCACCTAACACCTCTGTTGGGATGCAAATTCTATTAACTCCATTTTATAGAGTGGCACCAAGACTCAGACATGCTGAGAACTGTGCTCAACATCTCAAGCTCGGTGGTGATAGATCCTGGATTCAGACCTACTTCAGTTGAACCAACATCAAGGCTTTGGTGGGCTCCTTCCAGGCACTGGAGGCTCTCCCTGGGCCCAGCCGGTACTCGCCACTGCCTCTGTGATGACACCGCTCTGCACCAGATGGTCTTGAAAGCACTTCATCCAGGAGTGCAGTCATTTTCCCACAAGCGATGCGGTTACATTTTATTAGCCCCACTTCACCCCTGAGAGGAGGCAATTGAGTTAATTATTTGAGCTGAGAGCCCCTTGGTGGTATCAGCGGAGATAACCATCATGCTCCTGGCTGCCAGCCCCAGCCAGAGTTTTGTTCGCTATCTTCCCTCCCAGAAACTCTGGCATTCGATTGCTCATTAACATGACTTGGATAATTTTCTCAACAGCCCTCCAGTGGAGCAGCTAAAGAAGAAAACCATAAAAGCCCAGTCCATTCAGATGCCCTCCAACCCTGCTCTTTCTTTTTCCAGTAGTGAGAAATGCTCACCCTTTGGAGAAAGGCAGACCTGCATTTGAATTCTGGCTAAGATACTCACTTGCTGGGTGATCCTCGGCTTCTTATTTCCTCTCTCTATTCCTTATTTGTAACTTGCTTCAGGAGTTGTTTCAAGGACTAAACCAGAAGGGAGTTAGGAAGGAGGTTGGTTGGTTTATTCAGTGCCTAATAGGTGGCAGGGAATGCAGAGACAATATTATTTGATCATCACAACAATCCTACAAGAAGCATCACCCTCATTTTAAAGACGAGGAAACTGAGTCACAGAGAGCGTTACTCAAAATTTTACAGCTAGTAAGTATAAATGAAAGCAATGATTTAAACCAAGTCTGGATCACCCCTAAGCCTGATCTCTCTCTCTCTCTCTCTCTCTCTCTCTCTCTTTCTCTCTGTCTCTCTGCTCTTCTTCAGTCTTTCCCATTCGCTTTTATTTGTTCTTCATTCTCTCTCTTTATTTATTTATTTTTAATTGAAACACAATTGATTGTACATATCTGTGGGGTACAGCATTGAATATCAATACTTGTGTGCAACATGTGATGCTCAAATCAGGATGATTACTATCTTTATCATTACACAGTATAATCACTTTGTGGCCCTTTACCAATTTCTCGCTAACCACCATCCCTCCCTCCCCCTTTCCCACCTCTGGTGGCCTCAGTTCCGTTCTCTTCCTTTTGAGAGTTCAGGGTCATTCTCTCTTTCATTCTCTTTCTCTTTCACTCTTATTTGCTCACTTTCTTTCATTCTTAGTCTCTCTTAGACCATGCTATTTCTCTTAAATAACCAGCTAGGAAAAAGAAAAGAGAAAAGATTAGATCAAGGAACAGCAGCAGGGTAGTAGACTAGAGGTATGAGCTCCGGTCTTTGGAGTGAGGGTTAGGAAATCAGTCTTTCCTCTGTGGATCAAGGGTCAGGATAAATCCAAGGCAGGTATTTAACCCCTGAAACAGCGAGTAAATGAGAAGAAAAATCCCAACTTTTTTTCTATCCCCATTTCATAGGTGAGACTCAAATCTCACTTAAAGCCTGGGTTCAAATCTCTGGTTGTGCCACTTTAGCAATGAGACTTTGGACAAAGCTGTTCACATCCTCTGAGCCTCAGTTTCCTCACCTGTAAAATGGGCATCATAGAAATGTCCCTGAGCCCAGGATTTAGGCAAGGATTAAACCAGATCCAGGCGGGGCAGACACAATGCCCAGCACCCTGACTGCACATAGCAAGCACTCAGCAATGCTGGTATTGCTGCCTGAACCCAGTGATTAACTTACAACCCTGGTTCAGCTCTGCCAAAAGCCTACTTTGGCAACAGGAATGATTAGTTTGTATTTCAGTGAATGTGCTGCATCAGAGTCACTACAGCAGGGGCAGGGGGAGTTGAAATGTGCTCTCTTTAGCCAGTTTGAACTGCTACTTATTGGAGACGAGTTGTGGGAGTTTGTGATGAAAAGGTGCTTAATGGCTCATAAGCAAGTCATCTTTCTTTTAGCAGATACTTTGGGCTACACATGAATGTCCTGATCAGAGTTTCCCTAAAGATAGACCTATCCCTCTTTTCAGAGTCTGCTGAATTAATAACTAACATTGCTCTGAGTACACAGCAATGTGCAAAGCTTTGTTAAGTTAATCATCACAACA
>NW_007735623.1:0-2016 GCF_000696425.1 Galeopterus variegatus
AAAAAAAAAATCTTTCACATCTTATTTTGTCCATTTAAAAAATCTTTCACAGTGTTTCCCGACAAGTTCATTAACCTAATTTTTCAAGGGATATGAACAAACTTCACAGAAAGAGAAATACAAATGCCCTTTAAAAATATTTTTAAAATACACAACCTCACTTATAATAAGATAAATGCAAATTAAAAGTACCAATACCATTTCTCACACGTTATGTTTGCAGAAATATGAAAGTACGACAAATCGTCTGCTGGTAAAGTGTTGCTGGTGAAAGTAAAGAACGAAAGTGGAACTGCCGTGGAGTGTTTTCTGGCAATATCTGTCAAAATCACAGATGCATGTGCCCTTTGACTCACTGTCCCACTTCTGGTCACCTGTCCACCAGATGTGCCTGCCCACACAGGAATGAACTATTTGTTGTCATAATGAAAGCTGACTGTTGACAACAGCAGGACACTGGAAAAAGACTAAGTGCCCGCTGAAAGGGCGCATGGACCCAAGCTGATAAGACGACAGGACCCGAGCTGACAGTTCGCCAGAGAAGTTCCACTTTATTCAAGGACTGCGCGTACATTTATAGGGAGCTGTGTTCAGGGTTTGGATGGGGGTGGACGGGGCGGTAGCTGATTGGACGGGGCTGGGCAGGAAGTGAGCCTTGACCTGTGACTGGCTGAGGTTTGGCGCGGGTGGGCTTGGGTGTTGGCGCCAGCGGTCTTGCTTACTGCGGAGAAGAACCCGGAAGGGTGCCATATTGCTAGGGAATGCTTTCCCCCTCCCCCTCCGCTTGAGTGCCCACAGTATCTTTACATTCAAGTGCCTACGGTATCCTTACACCCACTAGTGGACTACAGTGAAATACTGCGCTGCTTTAAACAAAGAAAGAGGAAAAGTAGATGTCCAAGACAAACTTCAAAGATGTTGAAAAGTTACACTGGAAGCTAGCAGAGATGGTGTCTGTTACGGTACAGGAAGTGGGTACACGAAACTGCACAAGGAATACCTCTTCATGCAGTGTCAACGTTTGGGCCATGTGATTGGATTGCCCCAACAGTGGGTTATGACAATTAATACCTTTGAGCACCAGTCCTGCATAGCTGTAGGGTTCACTGGATTATGAAAACAATGCCCACCATGCTTCCAGTGGCTTCCTGTACCTACCTGTTCTACCATGCGCTCCTTGAGGAGGTCTGAGGAAGTCTCTGCAGAGGACACATTCCCTCATTTGGCAAGTGTGTACTGCATGCCAGGCACTGGGATAGGCATGCAGAGAACTCATCCAGAGGGAAGCTGGACAGGTAGAGAGAAGGTTAGCACACGTCAGTGACATGTTGGGAAACAAAGCTACACAAGCAGAGGTGAAGCAAGATCGTCTTCCTCCTTTGCACTCCAGAGCTTCCAGGCACTAAGAGCCCACGCCTCCAAAAAGGTGCTGACAAGCTTTTATCCTTCCTTCCCACGCTCACTTTGTGTGACTTTACCATTTTGTGGGTCATTCTTAGCTCCCCTTGGTCGTCCCCACCCAGAGGAGTACACGGACCTAGATGTGGTGTCTCCTACACTCCCCACACAGGGGGGAAGTGAAGGAAATGTGTTTTCTGCCCACCTGTGCTACACAACCAAACTGCCTACAGTCCTCCCGTTATGCCCACCGCAGTCTTCCTCCCCCAGCACGGCTAAGCCCTGATAAGAAACAAGACCAGGACCTTAGTCTGAGCAAGGCCAGCTGATTCGCAGAAGTTATTTGTCTAGACATTGTCAAGGTCAAGTAAAACTATGTACAGATAAATCTCTAAAGAAAACATTTTATTTGGTAAAACAGAATTGCAATTCAGGGCATACACAGAGACAGGGGTGGTCTTTGCTATGTCAGAAGAACAAAGAAGGGTTGGGAGTTTTATTAGAAAGAGAAATGCTACGTATTACTTTGAAAGAAAGCTCTCTGGCACTCGTGAGGTTTTGGGGGGTTGGCAGGCTGTGACTGGTCAGCGATGGTGGTGGGTAAAATTAGTCTCAGAG
>NW_007735623.1:3081-4244 GCF_000696425.1 Galeopterus variegatus
ACCAGTGTCAGGGTTGCAGCAGGCTGTTTCAGCAGTGGGGCTTGTAGAAAATTCCTCGTGGGCAGGTGCTGTGTCTCGAGTGCTTTTTCTCCCTGGCCCCTCGACTCCGATTTAGTTTGGAGATGACAAGAATGACCCTATTTGTGTAGCCGACCTTCACATTTCCTCCTTTTGATCAAGATCTTTCTCTGAGCACATCACTGATCAACCATCTTGAAGTTGGTTTAATTGTCCCTCAGTGCCAGGATGGCCCTGTCCTGGTTGTCTCTGTCCCATGTCAGGGAGATGGTATGGAACTCTACAACGGGGACTTAGGCCACATTTGAACAACAAAGAGGCCAGAAGGAAAGATTTTATCAGTGCAGATTTGTCCAGAGTCCAGCATTGAGGTCCATATTATTAGTCCCTATAGGTACTAGTAACCATCTTGAAGATTTGGGCTAATATTATCCTGTTGGGAAAGTTGGCTTAACAAAGATTAGACAGGTATTAAGAACAGAGCTGAAAGATCATAATACTAGAAATAGTCATAAACAATTTAACACATTCAATTTTTATAATGGTTTTGAACCAGAGTCCAAGTCTAAAGACAACCAACTAAACAAATCAAAAGACCGTGGGGGTGAGACCTGTTGCAGCCATTGAATAGCATTCCGTGACTGGGCTGAATTAAACAGAGAGTGCCAAGTCTGTAAAAAGGACCGTTAGTACAATTTGAACAAAATGCTGTGCTAGGGGTATTGTCAGTGTTGCCAATGGCAGCTACTGACTGTGAAATCTTAATGACAGCATCGTGTGTCGAGTGGGAAAGGCAGGGCGTTACGAGGAGTCAGAGTCTCACTGTGTGTCTTGTTCTGACAACCTTGGAAAAAGCTGTCTACAGCGCGAAGCTCTCAACTTCTCACACTGCTTTACAGTTTGAACGTCTCCGGTTACGGCTTGGGTGGTTGGTAAACTTTCTGTGTGTTGCCCATACGTCAGGCAACAGACCTGTTCCTTAAAATGTACCTAGTTTCAGCTTATAGGGCTTCAGAAACAGAGCAGTTCCTGTTCACTAGTTCATGGGAGAAAACTGAGTTGGAGAAAACTAGAAGATCCAGTTCAGTTTCAGGTAGATAATAAAAACTTGAAAACAACGTACAGGGCTGCAATATAATAACAGG
>NW_007735623.1:5236-7876 GCF_000696425.1 Galeopterus variegatus
TATAGCTTAAGAGAAAAGGTTTCCTTAATTGTGGGAAAGAAAACATTTAAGTAGAGAACCAGTAACATTTCAAATAGAAGTCATTAAACATTATCTTCTTAAGTTATTCAATATTATGTAATTAATTTTTTTTCAGCTTGACCATGACTAGCAGTTTCATGAACCCAACAGTTACTTCATTAGAGTCTTGGAAAAATTTTATTTTTTCCATTGATCTTAAAGTTATTAGAAACCTGTATTTAAGAGTAGTCATTAGAGTCTCTTCCATGAATCTGATTGCAGATGCCTTTAGAGAAAAATCAAAACTGTGGATGACAGAGATTTACAATAGTCGTGGTTAAAATCTGATGAAAGTTCATTATAATCAGCAGTTGATAAGGAAGTTTGGTTATTTTTGTGGCATATAATAACCAGAATGATGACTAATGACATATTAGATGTCTAAGAGTTTATACAATTTTGGAACATTCGTATCAATAACACAGCCACAAATATAACTGAAAGAAGATTCAGTATCACTTATTCAACAACAATTCTCATACGATTTTCCAAATAGGCCTAATCATTTAATATCTCTACAATATAAGAAATACATCCTTTGAAGCTCTTCAGGGGCCCAACTAGAAAATCCCAAAATTAATTTTAGTTCAAAAAGACTTAGTTTAGAATTTTGATATTGGGGAAGATGGTCAAAGATGCCAAAAGGTTTAAAATGCTTGATCAAAACAGGATCACAGTCATTCATTTAACCACAGTGATAACTAAAGACTTCAAAAGCATTATAAAAAGTTACATGGGCTGGCCCAGTGGCGCACTCGGTAGAGTGCAGCGCTTGGGAGTGCGGCGGCCGAGGGTTCAGATCCCATATAGAGACAGGTCCGCTCACTGGTTGAGCACAGTGCGGGCGCGACACCGAGGGCTACAATCCCATTACTGGTCACGAAAAAAGACAAAAAGGAAAAAAAAAAGTTACATGGTATAAAAAAAAACTTAAAAACTTTTAAAGCTCAGTTTTGTCAAGTAATCAAAACCTAATAAAGACAACACAAAACACAGAAAAATAAGAAATCTTTGTTTCTTAGGCCAGTTACCAAAGAGGTAAAGAAAAACCTTCTGTAGTGGGATTATTTCCTCTTATAAAAAGCCTATTTGGATAATCTAGTGGTTGAACCTCATAAAGAGTACTTGAGTTTAATCAGACACAGGAAGAATGTGTTCACAGTTAAGAGTACACCATATTATAGAGAAGCATAAACAAGAAACCTAGTACCTTGAGCAGAAGGATACATGCCTCCTGGTACCAGCATGGGAAGTTTCCTGGTTACATGGAACAACTCAGACACATCGAGAAAACCCAAGAGTACAGAATCAAGTTACAATGGAGAAAAACATTGCTTTTTTTAGGTCTTTAAGACAGGACATTTCAGTGTCAGGTAATAACAGCAGAGTTAAAATCAAAGAAAAAAGTTACAGGAGAAAAAAGTTGAAAAATAGCAAATTATCATCCCAGACCTTCTTAAGGGGAGAGAGAGGGAAGCTGAAGGCCAAGACTTATGACCTGCAAGTCACGTGCAACGAGACACAGCAGAAGTTGAACTTCTGAGATATGAATCTGAATCTCTACCTCAAGAAATAAAAGTATCTCATTACATGAAAAATACAGCATTTCCAACTTGAAATTAGGTAGAAACTATCTAAACAGGTAAAACAGGAAAATGCTGCAGTTTGGAAGATGCTTGAAAACAGATTTCAGAATTAAATGAAAACCTCTTGTAATTTTTACTAAGAGCAGATCAACATTCTAAGAAAATCTTGTAACCACATTTTTAGTTTCATATTAGTGTATTTATAATATCAAAGCTCAATTTTTAGAAAGACCTATAAATAATTTTCTTTGGTTTTTGTCCTACACTTCTTCTTTCCTAAATAACCAGTCATTTTATTTTAGGAGAAAAACTTACCATACAAGATTCTTATTTTAACTTTTTTAAAAATCAAAAGTATATCTTTATAACATTTTTTTTTCCTTTTTGTCTTTTTTCGTGACCGGTAACAGGATCACAACCCTCGGTGTCGCGCCCACACTGCGTGGACCGGTCTCTACATGGGATCCAAACCCTCGGCGGGAGCGCCGCCACGCTCCCAAGCACCGCACTCTACCGAGTGCGCCACCAGGCCGGCCCTTTATAACGTTTTTTACATCTTTCTCTTCTACTTACTGGTTCCTTTCTATCTGGTTTTTATTTATAAAATGTTTGTCCCATGTATACCTACCTAATTTATTCATTTTTAACAATTATACCTAGGTTACTTATGAAAACTGATTATTAGACAAATCTAGTCATTATTTCAAGTTATTTCCCTGTTAACCATTTTTATAGCTTGTGAATATCAGGCATTCACCTAAGTCTGAAGCTTAAAGTTAAGTACATGGGTATTTTGCCAATAATGCAGAAGATATAGCTGTATTTATTAAACCAACACTATCAAATTAGTCTTACATATAAAAGAATTACACAAAGATCATTGAGTTTTAGGCTGGATTTGTAGTTTTAACCTCTGTGTCAAAACTTGACATCTTAAAACATCTAGCAGAGACAAGTACAATCCTGTTTGACCAGTAAACCCAGGCAAAACGTA
>NW_007735623.1:9233-10268 GCF_000696425.1 Galeopterus variegatus
CTGAACTGTGTGAGGAGGCTTAAAAGATAAGAGTTACTGCAAGGTCTGTACAGGACTCTCTGGGTCTTGAACTTGAAGATAAGAATGTGCCTTTTCTTTTAGCATAGGGAGCGTGTCTCTTACACAGAAATTTCATTTTTTGCTTTTGAGAAACAGCACAGAGGTCAAAATAATTTTATTTTATCCCTACTGTTTTTCAAGCATTTTCGCTTAACTAGTCTTTCAGAAGAGCTGAGGAGTTTTGGAAAAAGGAGAGTTTAGCTTAGAGAAGGATAACGAGGAGAAAGGACAGGAAAGAGGAGGAAAAGCTCAGGAGGGGAAGGTCTCAGCTAGCCTCGAGGCAGAGTTTTGCACTGAGGCAATCTTTGAATCCTGAATGTGTTTTGGAGTCTAGAGAGCCCAGTTGAAATAAAGTGTCCTGGTTGGAGTATATGATTTATAGCCATGGTCTTTAGTTTCAAAAATAACAAACTGTTTGAACGATCCCCATAATCTTTGAACATATCACCAGTTGGAATCCCAGGGAGGGGGAGGATATCTCAGCAGGCCTTCGAACTTTGAGAGCCCATATCCTAAACAAACTTACCGAGGTGATTCAGTTTAATGCTGAATACACAAAAGCCAAAATAAAACCCAAGTGCACCATTGAATCAGAAGATAAGTACGTGCCTGCCAGAAAGGACAGATCTTCTTTACCAGGAGAAAAAATTCCTTGTCTATAGGAGACCTCACAATGAGAAGGGAAAAAAATCCCTCAGACACAGGAGGTCTCAACCAGGAAGGGGAAAGAGCCCTCCTAAACAATTCCCAAATAAAACCAAACTCGACTAAAGGAAACAAGAGTGTGGTCTTGACAGCTGGGGGTGGGGGGTGGGGAATGACCCATGGAAGTGGGGGTGATGGGGCTGCTCAAGGGGCCTGAGCGTGGGGACTTCAGGCCCCAGTTCCAGGGGCCACTTAATCTTCCCGAGGTGAGTCAGCTTCTGATCCCGCGTTCTCACAACCATGTATGCCAAAGTCAAACAAGAACACAGA
>NW_007735623.1:10413-23954 GCF_000696425.1 Galeopterus variegatus
CCATGGAAGTGGGGGTGATGGGGCTGCTCAAGGGGCCTGAGCGTGGGGACTTCAGGCCCCAGTTCCAGGGGCCACTTAATCTTCCCGAGGTGAGTCAGCTTCTGATCCCGCGTTCTCACAACCATGTATGCCAAAGTCAAACAAGAACACAGAGACAAATCTCTGAAGAAGACGTTTTATTTGGTAAAACAGAATTGCAATTCAGGGCATACACAGAGATGGGGTGATCTTTGCTACTTCCAAAGAACAAAGAAGGGTTGGAGTTTTATTAGAAAGAGAAATGCTACGTGTTGCTTTGAAAGAAAGCTCTCTGGCACTCGTGAAGTTTGGGGGGTTGGCAGGCTGTGACTGGTCAGCGATGGTGGTGGGTAAAATTAGTCTCAGAGTCATGGCAGGTTGTTTCAGCAGCTACGAGGTGAAACCAGTGTCAGGGTTGCAGCAGGCTGTTTCAGCAGTGGGGCTTGTAGAAAATTCCTCGTGGAGCAGGTGCTGTGTCTCGAGTGCTTTTTCTCCCTGGCCCCTCGACTCCGATTTAGTTTGGATATGACAAGAATGACCCTATTTGTGTAACTGACCTTCACAAGGTCTCTTTTGTTCATGAAGTTCATGGCGTAGCCTGCTGTGTCCTTTCTATTTCCACCATTTCCACCTGAATGCCGTTCTCCATGGGGCTGCAGTGGCCATGGTGTGATAGAGGTCACACACAGACTCACTTTGCCCATGGAGTCGTGAAGTTCATGGCGTAGCCTGCTGTGTCCTTTCTATTTCCACCATTTCCACCTGAATGCCGTTCTCCGTGGGGCTGCAGTGGCCATGGTGTGATAGAGGTCACACACAGACTCACTTTGCCCATGGAGTCTGAGTCCCACTTATGGATGTGTTCTGGGGGAGCGCAGAGCTGAAGCCTTTCTATGCTCCTCAAGCAATCAGGGTGAGCTGTCCTGTCAGCTATCTGAAGATGTCACATCACAAAATGACCTGCCACATTCACACGGGGGCCAATCCAAATCACTTGCTAAGGTATCAGATTGTTCTGGGTTTTGCCCAGCTATTTTGTTCAGAGACTGAAAAATGGTGTTAGCAACTGAGAGTACCCACCAGATTTGAGCAAACGTGCCCGTAACTCATTTTGCCCAAGGGAAATCATCATGACATAATGCTGATGTCAGCTGAGGTTCTCACTCTGGGACAGTCACCCAGGGATCACAGGAGAGGTTATATAGGATCCCAGCATGACTTTCTGGAATATGTGAGAAAATAAAATGTTTACCATGTCAGTAGGGATCAGGAATTGTGCGTTCTACTGAGAAAACATCTGTCATTGCTGAGGGTCATGGCAGATGTGGCCATGGAACTTCCACAGAAGCAGCCTCTTGCTTTTGTCCAGGTAGACAGACCACCCCAACCTCAGCTGACTGACATGTCACAGAGGATTCATAAGACAGAATGATCATCAACTGGCCAACCTAACTTCTATTGCTGTGTCCCAGGGAACTCTTCCTCGTGCTACCACAGCAGAAAATTCTGTACTCACACACGCGCGCACACAGTCTAAAGCAGAGCTCCACAGGAACCATTCTCTCGGATGCCTTGTGTTTGACCAGTCTGTATGACAGCTGCCACCTTAAAAACGGGATCGTGAAGAAACGTCCCTTCCTTGCAATGGTCCATTTAGTTTGATGCAGACAGGCAGGTCTTACACCTGCCACCCAAGTTTCACACACCCAAAGCATCGTCCCCCAGTCAGCACGAGACTGTCTTGAACGAAAGCTGGGGGGATGGCAAGTGGGTTTCTAATACAGAGGCACCAGATTAAGCCTGGTGCTCTGTGTGCAAATTTGAGTTCTACTGATTTTCTTGTGCATAAACACTTATCTTTTTATAACCATTAGGTTGAAGATCCATTAACTTGCTACCGCTCTCTGAAAAAGAAAGCCATAAGAATTCTCAGATCTTGGGCAAAAGATACAGCTTTTGATTGTCAAAGGAATAAAGACATTTGGGTTGGAAAAATTAGTTCTACTTCTGACATGCAAAAGCTCCCTGTGATGCAGTTGGCAGAAGGTATCTGCACACAGAACTCACGCTCACTGTTTGTCCCCAAAAGATACCAATAATCTGTACGCTTGCAGCAAAATGTGAACAAATATATTTAGATATATTTAAAAAAACATTTCACAAAACATCTGTTGCCATAGGAATTATTTTTAGCAATAAATGCCCACATCAAAATTTACACATTGTTCAAAGTATGATTATCTGTACTAAGTTATGCAACAAGTTATGTTAACAGAGGCAGATACATCTCCCTGCAGGAGTCAGTTCCTTCCTGGGATAGAGGCTGTCCCAGACATTTTTCCAGGGGACCAATTAAGAAACTGCTATTTTCAGAGCAACAAAAATAAAAGCTTTTATTTGTTCATTTGAATATAAAACAGGCGTTATCACAGATGTACAAAGCGTACTGGTGGTTTAACATACAAGAAGGTTGCTGTCCTTTGCACATAAAAATTTTGTTTGAAACTGTGATTGGTTGAGTACATGAATTTCTCTAACCAGTCACCACACTCTGAAATAACGCTGCTAACATCCAACTGATAAAGGGACTGCTTCCCTTGGGTAAAGTGTCAAGCAGGATTAAATATATATAATAAACAAGCACCATGAGGAATCTGCTCCTGTTTGATTAGGTCTGTGTTTAAATGTTCACTGTGTACCCTCTTTTTGTGCAAGTTGATTACACGGTTTTGTCTGACTTCAAAAGCACAAGGTCACAAGACAAACATTTTTTACATTCTCATGAATGATTTATCTACAGTACAATTTCTAATACAGAAAGATCCTCCTTTATTGCTGAAACTGGTGGTACTTAAGTGTCTCCTTTCCTCTTCTTGCACACTCAAACTCCCATTCCAGTCCACCAACTCTTCTGAACCTAGACTCTAACGTCAGAGGTGGCAGGATGCAGATCTGCTGTTAACTGTGACCGCAACTTCACGGCAGCGTTCGCCCTCCTTGAGTGTAAAGTTGATATGGTGAAGGTTAAATTGTGTTTAAAGTGACATCCAAGTTTGCTTTGCTTCCTGACATCAGCTGGACCTCACAAGTTTTCTTGCACATCGTAGTTATGTTTCACAATCAGTATCTTATCTGAAACCCTAATCTAACTTGCCTTTAAACAAGATAGGTATGTATAAGAAAATGTCTTTTTTTCTGTGTGTGGTGGGGTTTTTCCCCCTTAGGAAGCAGAAGACTGTAGGAATGTGTATCTGAAGCATGTAGAGAAATATTCATATGTATCAATGAGGTCAAGCAATATTTGAAGAATCAGATGATCTGTGGAGATGGAAGGATGCAGAGAAATTTTTTTAAAAAATGTGCCACTTAAAATTTTTTAAAAAAACAATCAGCCTTGGATCTCAGAAGTCAAACAAAACTCTCTTTTAGCAAAGGGCTTACTGCTGGCTGCATATAGCAAAGGCAAAGACACTGCCTACAATATAATGAAAACAGAATCTAAATTTTGCCCAGCAACAGTCTTAGTCATGCATATCTAGTACCGAGAGCCACTGCAGGATCATACTGGGACAATTATGAAACAAATCCCTCTTGGGTTGCTGATATCTCCTTCTCGTTTGGATACCGGCAGCCAACTCAACTTAGAAGTGCACAGAGGAGCTCTGAAAACTAAAAGGCGCAAGGCAGCGCAGCAGAGACAGAAACCAGGGACGCGCTTGTCCGCAGGCGGCGAGATGGCGCAGCAGAGGGTTCCTGGCAGAGCCAGGGCTCTCTGTGAGCCCAGGGGTGCTCGTGCAGAGCTGTGGAGCCCCGCGGCCAGAGGCTCACACAGACTGGCTGGGTCTTAAGACGAGGGGACGATTGCCTACAAGAGTCTTTTCCCTTAAAACTGTCCACTCCCCACAGTGGCCGCCTGGGGGGAGTCAACGCAACCCCATGCAAATGACCACAGAATATCGTTCCTTTTCACACCAAAAAAAGGTGACACTAACAAAAATGATGAAAACATTGTGCAACGAATCCTTGCAGCTAAGAAAACAGTGCTATTTGCCAACCCAAAGCCCCTCAGTGCCTTCAGCACATGCTGGAATAAACGCATTCACTGTTGTCTCCACAGCAAAGGAAAAAATAGTGCACATTTAGTTTTAAATTCCGTCACCATCTTTGAGGTGGCAGTAATTTCACTTGCTGGTCTCTGGTTCTAGAAGAAACTTTTCGACAGGGCTACTGGCAATCTGCGATTGCTCCAACAGCGAAGTGTATGTGGGTACAGTGCAGAGCACACCATGCAAGTGACAAGTTCTGCATTTTAAACTTTAAAATCTCCTTTTCATGAGTGAATTTATAGTTCATATATATATATTTGTTGTGATACTATCCACGCAAGATAATACAACACTTTTTTATATTAGCAAACATTACAAGACTTTAATATTCTTGAATGTTTTTCTCTTTTATACTTCTAAAGAGATCAAAATAAATTAAACGTTTTATACATAATTACATATTGAGGAAGTTAACTTATTTTATCTGTTTAGTTTAGTACAAAGATATTTGCAAGATAGTTGCCGAAATACACCTTATTTATAATTTCTTCTCCTTCTAGGCCAACGTCAAAGGCCGTGTGCCAGACTTTGTCCCTTCAGCGCATTTCTGACAAAGAAAGCTGCTAACTCTAATTGGAAGGTGCTAGTTGGAAGGTTTTTTCGTACCTCAATAAACTTTCCTAAAAGGATGAGATCTAGCAATGGCTTAAATTAGTAACAGATCCATGTCATTAAGATTTCATGACACATTAAAACAGAGAAAACAATTCTTTGTCACACTACATTAATTGTTTAAAAGAACCCATCTGGAGGGCAGGATATTTTTTTTAATTGCTATTTCGGCTTAACAAAATACCACATTTACGAAGAAAGCACTTATTACCCAATAATTAAAAAAAAAAAAAAAAAAAAAAAAAAAGTTTTTGAAATGGGTTTTTCCAACAAACTGAAGGCAGTAATCCAAAGTCCTTCTGAGCAAAATTCAGTGGTAAATTCACATTTCATCTCTAGGCCAGTCGCGACTGCGGTGCGAAGCCCACCGCCCGCCTCCTGCATCCTGGCGAATGCTGCCCTAGCTCCACACGTCTCAGTGGACATGGAGGAAAATGTCTACTCTCCAGTAAGTCCACAGAAGCCAAAGAGACGAGCCTACATGTTGTAGGCCACGTAGATGGGGTCGAGCTGGTCAGCCAGGAAGCCGTCGCGGAGGTGCATGCGCTGCTTCTCCCCGCGGGAGTTGATGGGGATGACCCCGATGTCCACCACGACCACCACGCCCACGATCAGGTAGTGCTCCTCCAGGACCACGTTGGTCACCAGGGGAACCAGGTCCAGGGCCTCCTGCTCTGACCCATCCAGCTCCACCACCACCACCAGCAGATTTGTCCAGGTGAACACGGCACTAGAAGACAGGAAAGAAAAGCATTGCTACACGGCATGCGTAGCATTTAGGGATTATGTTTTCTTTTTGAAAAGCTCCCTTTGGGCCACATGGCTCTGCCATGGCATCCGGCAGTTTCCTCCGTGGGCTCACCCTGTGCCCACCCCCTGCACTCTGCACGCAGCCTTGCTAGTGTTTCCTGCTGGCCTCTTGTGGTGGCTCCTGCAAAAGTTTCCTTACCTCTGTGAGCCCCTGTTTCTATGGTGCAGGGTCACTCCCACCTCCCTAGAGGAGTCTGGGGTCTGGGTCTGCCTCTGTGCTGCACTTGGAAGACCAGTCCCCAACCACAGGGTGTGGTGACATTGGCACCTGTGCTCAAGTGACCCTGCTCCTTCTGTTTGCAGTTCTGTTGCGAGGGGCTTGTGGTGACAGAACGCATCATTAGCCCATACCTCCTGTGCACTGCCCCTAAAGGTGGGCACACTCCCTGCCCCAGGGCTTGGGCTCAGCAGGGTCGGGGCAGGGCAGGGGCTCCAGAGAGGCTGGGGCATATGGATTTGACCTGAGGAGCCTCTGCCATTGCCAGAATAGGGACATGCCCCAGTTGGCCCTTTGGTCTGGAGGACGATAAACACGAGAAGAGCCACTGGCCAGGTGTACCAGCAGCTGACTCAGCCCATCGACTGCAGACGTGGGCTTAATAATGGTTCTGTCCTAAAGACAACTGGGGACAACTGTAATGTAGCAACAGCTAACCATATGCGGGTATGTCTTCTAGAATGTTCAAGATTTGTCCAGAAGCTTTTTATTTGAGCTCTAGTTGTCTTTCAGTGGTAAGGGCACCTCCCAGTTGGTGAAAGCAAAAACCCAGTGTTTTATATTTTAAGCCACGTTAACCTTATAGAGTTGGCATTTAGAACTGGTTGTGTAAGGACCCGTTATCCTCAAACCCTGGTGCTCAAGGTGGAGAACATGGCCCTGGGGCTTCTGGCTCTTGACAAAGAGGTTGTACCCTAGTTAAAACAGGATGTATTTTGGGAAAGTCACTGTTGTTTTCTGTAAGTGTGAGAATAAGTCTATTAGAAACAAATGCATTACTTAGTACAGACAATACATGTGCAAGATGGAAGGGGATTGATAGTCCTTTCCTGGATTTTAGTTTGTAACAGACGTCTACCTAAGGGAAGAATCCTGCAGGGAACTGTTTCCAAGATGATGTGCTGGTGCTTAATTCCCAGAATACAGTCCTCATGACACTGAAATACTGCTCCATGTGGCCCAGGTGAGCTCATGCTGTGTGTCTGTGATATCTCTCAGGTGCACTGGGCATAATGTCACTGTGGCATCTGATGCTTAGGACATAGTCCTGAAGCCTCAGGAATCAGCGTGGCTCCCGCACCTGGGGAGTTGGCAGTGTGCACCTGCCTTGTGCTGTCCTGGGCTGGCCAGTAAGCCCTGGACGGGTGGTGCTGATTTCCGTCCATCAGAGCTTCCCCAAGTGCTGTGCATGCTGAGATGGCACAAAGGAGGAAAGGGGATGAGGTGACTTGTGCCCCAATAGTTTCAAACGTACTGAAAGTTCATCAGAAGAAGACCATGTGCTTTTCTTTTTTTTCTGGCACTCAGGTGAACAAGGTGCATGTGCATCCCTGACCAGGTGAGGGGCACACTGAGGTCAGAGGCCACGCAGATGGCAGGTGACAACAGCGGTGCTCAGAATCAAGTCTAGAATGCACCAAGGGCAGTGGGCAGGCCCTCGCCGCACACATAAGCTGGAAACTGGACAGCAAATACTCGAGAGAGGTGATAAACGCTGACTAGGAGTTTCTCAAAAATACAGAAACAGAAGCTGTAGCTGCTATTTACAGCACTTAGATGGGAAATGAGGCCGGCCCTGCGCGCACACATAAGCTGGAAACTGGACAGCAAATACTCGAGAGAGGTGATAAACGCTGACTAGGAGTTTCTCAAAAATGCAGAAACAGAAGCTGTAGCTGCTATTTACAGCACTTAGATGGGAAATGAGGCCGGCCCTGCGCCAGTTTCTGGGCTGATCTCTTTCTAGGGTTTCTGTTCTCTCTCTACACTCAGTGGAGAGATGGCTTTGACAATTTGAGGAATTTTGTTTGAGAGTGATCAGGGACTTGGCTAATCTGAACCACAGGACAATTCATGGCACACAAACTCCATCTTGTGTCTTCTGCCAAGCAGTCAATGTTCAGATTCAGTAAACGGCAACACCAGCCTGCCAGCTGCAAACCAGCCAGCTGACCGGAGGAATGAATAATCTCAGGACCAATCAACTCAACCAGGAGAAACCACTCCTAAGACGTTGCAGAATGGACCTCCTTACAGTTTCTGGCCTAAGATTAAGATCAGTTTCATCAGGCTCTTTGCTAGGCAGGAGCCCAGGGGTCCCTCGTTAGGCACCTGTCTGTGGTCAAGTTAATGAACAAACCTACAGCTTGTGGTGCTGAGTTTCTTTTCATTCTTAAATGAATCATAAGGCACAAAACTGAAGTTTTACCACATAACACATTATCCAAGTTGACAGTCGTAAAAGCATTTCTTTGCCTTTGAAGTTTTCTTTCCCCCTAAATCATGCTTTTGTAAATTAAAAACAAACAAGAAGTTGGCTTCCTAGAAAACATTATCAAGTGGTTTTCATGGCAACAAAAATCGATCATTTCCTGTGGCGTAAGATGCACTAACTGTATGCAAGGAGCCAATGATCAAAGTTCACAGTCACGTGCTCAGCCACCCCCTAAGCCCATCTCACCACACCTCCTCCACCACTGCCCCCCAAATCCCCAACGCCTCACGACTTCTGCTCCTGCCCTGTGCACTCACCATTCTGTGACGCTCTTGTGGGCTCTGAAATCGATCATTTCCTGTGGCGTAAGATGCACTAACTGTATGCGAGGAGCCAATGATCAAAGTTCACAGTCACGTGCTCAGCCACCCCCTAAGCCCATCTCACCACACCTCCTCCACCACTGCCCCCCAAATCCCCAATGCCTCACGACTTCTGCTCCTGCCCTGTGCACTCACCATTCTGTGACGCTCTTGTGGGCTCTGATGACCGAGGTCTCAATGTCAATAGGGTGGTAGCGCATTCCTCGCAGTTCCATGGCTTCGTCCAATGCTCCCACCACGTAGAGGGCATCATGGCGCTCTGTGTAGGAAGGAAACATCTGTAGCTCCACAGCAGGCTGCTTGAGCCATCCTTTTTTTCCCCCCAAAGGATTAAATCTACATCTGAGTGAGACAGATGCAAAGAAATGGGACCAGGGGTCGAGGGCTGGCTAGTCCCCTTCCACGGGGGATTCTGCAGGGTGAGGGCTGCTGCAGGCTGAGATGCTTGCGGCAAATGCTGGGCATGCAGCCAGTCCCCTCTGCTCTGCACCAGCAGGAAGCAGCCTTCTCTAGGTTCAGCTTCTGTGCACCATTACATACATAACCACATATTCACCCATAGAAACTAAAGGACTTAGTTAGTACCTAGTTAGTACTAGTTAGTACCTAGTAGCCCAAGTACTGTGGGTGGCACGCACTTGCTGAGTCCAAGTCTCACGTGATGTGGCACAGCCACACTCAATCTCAGTTCCCTCCCACTGCATCACCCGGAGTCCTTCACCATGTTAGTAATTCCACATGTGAATGGGAAAAGCAAGCAGCCTGCTCCTCCCTGGTTTAAGTCTGCCTGTGGTTCCTGGGAGAATGCAGGTGCGTGACCACAGCCTCAGTGCACTGGCGCTTGCATGTAGCCCTCGTCTCCCTTAAACTCAGCTGTTTCCAGGTTTGCAGCAGGAGCACACATGTGCTCTCAGACTTCAGACACGCACTCCAGGTCTGGGGGAACCCCACCTCTCCATGGGGCCCCAACCTCGAGGCTCACCTCCATTTGCATCCGTGAGCTCCGTTCTCCGCAGGAACCCTAAGTAGCCTGTCCGTGCCCAGATGGTCTGGGTGTCTCCAAAACTTAATCTGGAGCTGAAGTGGTCTGACTGCAAGGATTCATCTCCATAAATAGTAAAATAGCCACTGGCATTGTGGGCACTGTGAACCCAAATCTGTAAACAGAGCGAAATGTCACCTGGATGAGTTAACTTAGACCATCTCCAGGGCAGTGAGGCTACACCTATTTTCAGTGATATGAAAGCTTTCCTTGGACCAAAGAAACAAATGATGCTAATCTCATTCAGGTTTCTGGGGAGACACGCAGATGCCTACAGAGTTTACTGAAATAAACTATACCAAGTTTATGGCCAGGCTACCAGCCAAGCCATCTCTCTCTAGGGAATTTTATTAAGGCAGATTAACTGAAGATTTCAAAAACAGCTTTTAAGAATAAACACATCAACTGAACAAAGCTGTTCTAGTTTCCTTGTACTTTTCCAAATGTAATGATTGTTTCTAAACAGTAGTTGGGACAAAATGTTAAAAGCTTCAAGATTTCTTTTTCCTTTTCATTTGGTTAGCATATCTTTGGAAATATATTACAATAAAACAACACAAAACAAAATCTAAGGGGGAAAGGCACGTAACATCAAAAAACGGGAAACGAAAAGCTTGAACGTCTGACAGCTGGGTATGACCTCATAGATTACGAAGAAACGTGGAAATAGTTAAACCCAGAAAATTCCAAAGCCTCTCATGCAGCTGCGTCTGTACAATGAGGAGCAGAAGAGTCAGAGCCTTCTACAGTGCGGAGTGTTTAAAGACATTCTGGGATTGACGTTTTCATTACTGAATCTATACTGAAAAATGGTGACTATAGTTTATAATACTGCATTGTTCACTTCAAGTTTGATAAAAGAATTGATCTTAAATGTTCTCACCACACACAAAAATGGTGACTGTGGGAGGTGATGGACAGGTCAACTGCCTTGCCTGGGGTGTCATCTCACAATGTACACAGACATCAAGCACCACATTACACACCTTACTTTACACAACTTTATTTGTCAATTATGCCCAATAAAGCTGAAAAAAACAGATGCGTTCCCAAGAAGAATATCAGCTTGCAAATTCTACCAGTCCTGTTTGCCCTCAGAGAAAGAGAGTTCTGACCTCAGCCCTGCCTTGACCTGGGCATGCAGCTCTCAGGCCAGGGGGAGGCACATATCAGGACCCCCTAGGTCCCCTGAAAAGGCAGGCTCTACATCCCAGTTTCATTTCTGGGACAGTGTTCAATGGAAACTTCTAAATAAGAGCTGCATAGAATGCCATGATCTCTGTTCTGATCTTTGTGCAAGATCCAGAGATTCCAGTGAGGGGCCAAAAGCAGCTCAGAAGAAAAGGGATGTGAGACTGAGTGCTGGTTAGGACTCACTCACTAGTCACGTGTCTACCTGTGTGCTGTGTTCACCTGTATGCCTGCATGTGCTGCTGTCCTTGAGCTGGGATGCAGCGGGGACAAGTGTGTGGTGGTGTTTCAGGAGGACGCTTGTTTCCCACATATGCTGTCAGCAGTCACTCGGTAATGAGGGAGCCTGACAGCACAGCACAGGTTGAGCCTCAGATGGGACAACAGGAGGGGTGAACACGCTGGCACGTGCAGGGGCTGACACTCTGGACGTGTTCCCTTCTGATGCGCTCTGCCTCCTCCATGGAAGGAGAAAGAGGAGAAAGGAACAGGTGTGGCACATATGGTCTCACCAGGGGTGGAGGTGCGCCACAGGCAATTTGAAATCAGTGGTCAAGAAGTTAGACCGAGGCTGGGCAGCTCAGTGGTGCTTCCTCCGTCACGTCCAGCCAGCAGCACCTGGGGCAGTGTGGCGGGGTTTGCTCCTAAGCACAGGAAGCACAAGTGTGCAGTGCACTGTTTGCCTCCGACCTGCCACATATACGTAGCTGCTATTCTCTAATCACCGGCTTCTGCTTATTGATGCTGCTATAATTCCAGGTTGCAGCAGCACTCGCTTTGTAGGTTCTCTGTCGTCTTCTGGTGGAAGGACCTCTCAGGAAGGAAGGCAGGCACATGGAGAATAAATTCGAGAGCTAAGAAATAAGGGAACCTAGTCCACATACATTAAGTTTTCTGTCTTTTCTGAATTTGAAGAGAATCTATCATACTTTCTTAAGAAAATCCTGTTTTGTAACTCTGAACTTTCATGGAATCATTTAAGCAATAAAATCTGTTTTCTCAATGTGCACTGCAGATTGATGGCACTGATGTTAAGGAGACCAGAAGTTATGTAACGGAAAAGTAAACTGGACCCTGGAGGACACACCCTAAAGAGGACACCCCATATCTCACCTCTCCAAGGTGGGAGTCCCCCAGTGGTCCTTTTGTTTCTGGATTGGCAATTATGATCCGGACCCCTGGAAGTATCTGTTGGGAGAAGAGAAAACTCTCATCAGTGGAAAGAAAGACAGGGGGAGGCTACATACACACCTCAACCCAACCCTGTCCTCAAGCCGGATGCCTGTTTCCCTCCTAGAGGTTGTTGCAGCAAGTAGTGTGGCATTAAGTCAAAATTATATACCACAAAATTACATACTGCTATAAAATTGTAGCAGAGCAATTACATTTTCATTGTAATTGTTATTACAATGATTATCCTGTGTTAAAGTGACCTTAAAATTAGGAATTTTGATTCCTGATCACACCTTAATAAGCTGGAAGAAATCTGAATATCATTAAAAAAAGAATTTTGAAAAACATAATAAACGATATAACATTGAACACAGCCTGATACTTGAAAAATAGGAATTTTCAGTTATTTCAGTGAGTTTGTTTCCACTAAGTTCAGTGCTATGCCTCACTTCATGGCTCATGGCCTGACCGAAGGAGGCACTTGTGGCAACCACGGAGCTAGGAACTCACGGGGATGTTTTCAGGGATGAGTGTGGCCTTAAAGACAGCGCACAATGATTCTGGCAAAATGATTTAATAGAAAGCTGCTCTTGTGGTGGTCACAAGCAAAAGACTCTGTGTCAACTGACAGTGAAGTCTGGTGGGTCTGATTAGAATGTGTGTACTGATCTCCATCTCTTTTCTACTGTGTTTTCAACCGGAGCTCTTGGGGAACTTTTTCCTGCAGGTAAACATCTTGTATCATAATGGATATAAATATTAAGTATCTTCTTCTTAAAGGAACTTTAGCTTAGAAATGCCAATTCCACGGACACCACATGAATCAAAAGTTCATTCTGGAAATCTTGAATATAGTCTGTCTTGGTTCAGCTAATTTAACATCATATAATGGCTGAGATAAGGCAAACTATCTCATGGTAAAAACACAGAACCTTTTGGAACAGGAATGCTGCACCTTAGCTTTGACATGAGATTTGACATCTCTGGTCTCCGCAGCTAAGAGTCTGCTAGACTGTGCTGGGGGGTGGAGACCACCTCCCTGCTCTCAGGACAACTTTGTGAAGAATTCTAACTTGCAGTCATGTAGACAGGTTATAAAAGGTCTAGAAGCAAGATAAGATGCTTTTAGAATTATGTCAAGTGGAGAAGGGATCTGACAAGTGGGGCCAAAAAGGGAAAAAAAGTCTCCATTTGGGTTTAAATATGTTTCTTGCCCTTTAATTTTATTAAAAAATAAACACTGTGGCAGAAACCACTTGTCATTGCCTGCTGCCCATTCTTTATTTACTTCCACAGTAACAGAGACCCTGCTTTTTAGCTAGGCCTGTAGACATTCAGAACCAACATAATAGTTCCTGACCTTCCTTTCAGCTAGGTGTGACCATGTGGCTAAATTCTGAAAATGGATTTGAGTGTGAGACAGCATGGGAACCTTCTTCAGGGTTTGGATGCTTTGTTTCCTCCTTTTTTCTGTTTCTCCTCCTGCTGGCTGAAATGTAGGAATGATGGCTGGAGCTGGAGCATCTGTGTTAGACCCTGAGGTACCCTTGCGAACAGAGGCCAGGCAGAGCAGAACGAGACAGAAGGCCCCTGGTGTTTTCATGGAGCAGTGGATGCCTATTTCCCAACTTTTACATGAGAAAAACAAATCTAACTTGTTTAAAACAGTATTATTATGAGTTTCTGTATTCATGGGCAAACACAGTCCTGACACGTTAGTTTTTTTTTTTTTTTTTTTTTTTTTTTTTTTTTTTTTTCCGTGTCCGGCAACAGA
>NW_007735623.1:24954-35357 GCF_000696425.1 Galeopterus variegatus
TTTTTTGTCTTTTGTCTTTTTCCGTGTCCGGCAACAGATCGCAACCCTCAGTGTTGCCCCCGCACCGGACCGGGGACCGGCAACGGGATCGCAGCCCTCGGTGTTGCTCCCGCGCCTCGCTCAGCCAGTGAGCGGGAACCGGTCTGTATGTGGGATCCGAACCCTCGGGCGGGAGCGCCGCCGCGCTTCCCAAGCGGCGCACTTATCCAGTGTGCCACTGGGCCGGCCCTGACACGTTAGTTTTAAGAAAGCTTTTTGGAAAAAGTATTCTGTAAAACACATTTCTTAAAATTACAAAGCCCACACAAACTCATACTTACACAGAAATGTGTTTCTTCTCTTAATACTTACTTTCCCTGATTCCATCAGGGGCAAGCTGTGAGGAGATCCTCTTTCCACTAAGCGGACTCTGCAAACAGACGGAAGACATTACCGAATGAGTTTTCTATACAGTTTACCTCCTGCCACATTCAGCACGTGGTCATGTGCCTGGCAGGTTGTCAAGGAATGTTAATTCTGAGCATTATCCAGTGGCAAAGGCAGCAGTCACAGAACGAGCAACTGGATGGCAGAGGAGACTACATTGGCACATAGGCCAGACCTGCAAAATAATTGGAAGAACGGTTCTGCATTTAAAGTAACCATGACTGGGCTTAGCATCTGCAGAAAAGGAAAAGAGTAAGGATTCAATGGCATCCTTGAAAGAACAGCCAGTCGCCTGTGATGGCCAACGCTCTGTCCTGAAGCACAGCTCTGCCTAAACAGGGGCCAGATGGGCTTGAGAAGGCAGAGCCCTTGTGTCCAGCCCAGAATCTGCCTACTACACTGGGTGTATCCGAGCCAAGGGAACAGAGGACGATGGGCCAGTTCAGACAGCAAAACTTCGCAGTAAAGAAACTTTTTTAATAAAAAAAAATTTACCGGTGATTCAATCTTAAGAACTGCCAAGGACACTGCCGCAAGCATAAGCAGAGCTAGTTAACAGTCCTTTCCAGGTGCATATTTTAAATATTTTAAATACTGAGCTTACATTTCTACCACGGAGCTAGAGGACTGTGATGCTGTTCACTCATTAAGAGGTGATTTTCTTCTAAACAAAGTAAAGTGAGGGAGAAGGTGCACAAACGCTTGACAAGGGAGACACACACAGGATGGGGCCGGCCTGGGGCACAGGCAATGCTGGGGCACAAGAGGCCTTTCCTCCCTGCACTGTCCTCATCTCCCCCACCGAGACCTGACATGCACAAGGGGCCCATGTTGTGTGCTGAGCACAGCACTCTTCCTCCGTATCTGACAGACGTAGCTGGAGAGAGAGGATGAAGGACAGGGAGACAGCAGGGGAGGTGCCGGGAGAGAAACCCTGAGCTGCACAGAGTCCCGAGGGACCAGTCCGGCTCCCAGCCTGCAGGATGCTGTGAGACAGCCCTCCGGGGTGTGGGCACCTCCAGGTACGTGACTAGTCCTCTGCGGTTTCAGCTCCAGCTGCTGCCGAGGGGAGGCCCAGAGCGGTGAGGACATGATGTTAGTGCAGACAGACGCTGGCACCAGTAAACTGGGGAGGAGTGTGGTAGGAGCTCAGTGGCCGGTGTCCCCAGGGCAGGGCCTTGACCACTCCCAGCTGCTGCTGCTGGACCCAGGGCTTTCTGCCACCAGGGCCCCATTACCCTGTGGCTGGTCACAGCGGAGAAGCTCTTCCTTCAGGCAACAGTCTGGGGAGTCTGGGGGTGGGGGGTGGGCCACCAGTGGTGAGGCAGGAATGGAGGACAGACTGACACTTCGCCTTCCACGGGAGGAGGCTGCAGAGGTGCCCAAGTGGCCTCAGCAGTAATCCGATGAGGTGGAAGAACTTGCTGTAGCAACTTCAGATGAGATGAAAACCAGCAGAATCTTTGGTATCTGTCTAAGAGGAAACCTTGATGCTAACAATGGTGGATAAGGGCTGCCAAGACCTTACACACAGTTTAAACTGCTCAAGACTATGCCCACAGGCACAGTGACACCAACCTTCAGAGACAAGTTACTGGCTGCGATAACGCGGCATTCCTCCGGCAGCCTGTGCTAGTTTACGGTGGGTCACTATTGAAACTCACCACTAGAACACTACTTAGAGTCTGTGGAGAAAGACAAATACACTCTATGGAAATCTGTCCCGCAGCTGCGTATGTCCAGAAGCCAGCACTTCACACAGATGTGACGTTGGCAGGAGACACACGTGCTGTTACCACGGTGGCTACTCTGCCCTGCTTGGCCAGGAGGCTGGTGCAGTTGCCCCGATTTGGGCAACTGATAAAGCAAACAAGCCTGGATCTAGGGCCCGTCTGACTGTAGGTCCCAGAGACTGGGGACCTGCCACTGACAGAGACAGCAACAGAGAGGAGGCCAAGTGGCTGGGAATCAATGGGCGGGCAGGTGAGGAATGGGGGGCCCCAGCAACTGGGGGACTGAGGGAAAGGATGAGAGAAAGGGCCAGCCCTCCTCGCCGCAGTGTCCTGGGGCTGCTGCCACCTGGGGTGGGTCCTATAAAGGCCAATGATCAGACCAGGGGGCAAGATGCTCAGCCCAAATGAGGGCTGTGTGGACAGGCGTCTCCATTTCTGGACAACTGAGACGGGGTGAAATACCCTTGAGTATGGGCAAAAGATAAATCTCCCAAAAGAACTGGGAAATGTGCTTGCAGCACACATATCAAAGAGCTGATTTGCTTAACATACCAAGAACCGGTGGAAATAAATGAATCAACAATCTGTCGTCACTCAACAGAGGCCCTGAGTCAGGTGCCGTGACCCGTGCTGACTTTCACAGATGGCGGCGAGCACACCACAGGCCAGATTGTTGGGCAAATTAAATGGGCTGCAAACGCCAAGTGCCAACACGGCGCCTTGCCCACGGTCTGTGAGCTATAAATGGATGAGGTTGTTATCAACAGCTGCTCAAGGAGAACCCGTTTACAAGGTTAAAACCAGAGCTCGTTCCCAGTGGAGGGAGGGGTGGGCTGCTTAGAGGAGGGCAGGGAAGTCCTGCTTTGCAGAAATGGCTGCCTGAGAACTCCTGGACCCAGAAAGGGTGGGAAATGGCTGTAGGAGGGAAGGAGGAGCACAGACCCCACAGACACACCCAGCTTCCCTGACCAGTGGGGGCTCTGCCTGCAGGAACCACAAAACAGGGTCCATTTGAAGCACCTTGTAAGAGCGACTGGGCCAAGGCTGACATCTCACACAGGTTGCCTTTCACGGCAAAGTACCTGCTGTCCAGGTAATGCTGCAGAGCCTGATCCACACAATCCAGGAGCTGATTTACCTGCTGGTTCCAGAACTGGTGTTTTCTGCCCATGCCCTGCTGCCTGCACAGCCATTTCTGCTGACGGGTTGGCTCCCAAGTAAGCATAACCCTCCCAGGCCAGCGGCCACTCTAAACCCGCTTTTCATATCAAGACAACAACTTAACTGTGTTAGCATCTAGATAAAGTCCTCCAGCCTGGCCTCTCTCTCATCCCTTATCCTTTATAAACCTGAGTACAAATCCTGGACTTGGGGGAAAATGTCTTTTTATTCTAGGCTTTTAGATGGACTAGAAGTTCAGACTTTTACTAGAAGAGAGGCACAGAGAGTTGATATGAAGATTTGCCAGTAATTATAAAATGTGACTTGTGCTGTCCTTGAACTGCTGTCAGACTGATTCAAATGTGCTTGGAAGTGATGCTGGCCCTGAGCAGCCAAGAGCAGTCCCGAGGGTGGCCTTAGAGGTCCTTCTGCAGAGTCTTCGAGTCTCATTAGCGCTTCTTGAATTGCACCCCTGACCTCCCAGGAATGGTGGAAGGTGCTGCGTGGACACACCGGTCTTTCATAATGTGTCCGACATTCTCCAATCCTGTGAAGCTACAGGTGTGACTTCCTCCAACTGAGATTCTCACCAAGGGGTGGTAGCTGTGCTGAGCTGCATGCAGGCAGATGAGCATGTCGCCCTCTTCCAGGACCACTGCTCAGTGGCAGAGTGTCCATCAAAACAGGGGCCCTGGAGACTTATTAACAACAACTGAGAAACAAAACCACATGATCTGCCCTCACAGAGGAGTGGACACATGCCATGGCCACTCCTGACAGATACATGATTGCTTCAGAGTTGTCGAAGTTGGAGCCTCTCCACACAGACAGAGTGAGAGCTCTGGAGGCAGATCGTCAGGAGAGGACACAGGGGTGCCCATCCCACCTGTCCCTGCTCTGCCCAGTGCTGGCTATCCCCATGGTCATGACCTGGAGGGTGAACATCCTCTCCAACTTCAACCTCGACAACCCATGTGACTGGACCAGACATAAGGCAGGCTGACTCCATCTTTGGTGCCAGCCACGTGGCTTGCACAGGGTAGGGGGTAGGCAGGACCCAAAACAACCCACTCTCACAGAGCCTTGCCGCAGCCGGCATTCAAGGTCATGCTGCTAAAACTCCAGCCAAAACTTGTAATTAAAATTTTAAACTCCATCTTCATCTAAGAATAATTTGAAACATCTAAAATACCCATTATAAGACCATTTGAATAAGTTTTTAAAAATCTCCAAAGACGGGGGTGGAAATAAACATTGAAAACCCTTAGGTTAATTACTACAGGTGTCTGATGGAATTCAGTTCTCACTTCCTGGCAGCTGGCAAACGAAGGAGAAGAACTTGTCAAATTTTGCTGTTGAGGCCAGATTTTAATACCTTGCTATTTCCTTTGCAACTGGTGAGGCATGTAGGAAAGGATCATTAAAGTCACAAGGGAAAAAATCAGTATCTAAATGTAGCAGACATCACATTCACATGTGCAGAAACACTAAACCACACAGCACAGCCAGAGCTACTGTTTCTAAGGAGGGGTCCTCCCAGGAGTCAGTCCCCAACGAAAGCTGCAGGTTACAGTGGCCAAGGGGCTGCCAGGAAAGTCCTGCAGAGAGCAGGCCTCTGTCACGAAAGTCCCCGAACAGGTGCCAATCGCTCTAAAGATGAGTGATGAGAGACAAAACAGAAGAGCATCCCCGTCTGTCATAACAGCGCTGTTGAACAGAGCACACCTGCACACCTCCCCATCCAGGCTGCCCTCCAGACCTTTTCCTCTTCCCTCCCTCAGCTGAGGAGCGTCCTGCTCTCCTGCCTCGTGCTGGAGGAGGAGGACGCCACAGGGAGGGCAGGTGGGAGTGACGCCCACAGGGCCCACCTGACGGGCTTCAGGTTTCGGAACTTTTCAGATTTCTGAGCGCTAATCCTGAGCACAGCTCCACATTACCTGAGATCCTAATCAAACTCATTAGCAATTCTGTATCAGAGTGGGATAAATTGTTTATAGCTTTATGTCCATTCATAAGGTTTTGATGGCAAAGTCACTTGCATTAAATGTAAGAAAAATCTTACATTACATGTACGTCTTACATTCGTTATAATTAATGAGTCAAAATTGAGATATTGTTAACTCAAGTCCACCCCTAACTTAGATTTCCTCAGTTTTCTCCTAATGCTCCTCTGGGCTGTGACAGTCCCTTAGGACTGCCTGGATTTGATGACATGGCAGTGTTGGGAGCCCTGGCAAAGTGTTTTGTGGGATGCTGTCGGCTGGGATTTGCCTAATGAGACCTCAGAGGTGAGTGCCTGACATCACTCGGGTCCTCTGCCATCACTGCCATGCTGAGCTCAGCCATGGGTCCTGTTGAGGGTTTCTCCGCATCCCTTCAATTGTCCTCTTTGGAAGGCACTGCACAGCCCATGCCAGGGCAGCAGGGGTGTGTGCCCTCCCAGCGTTCAAGATGAGGACTCTGGGCCTCAAGAGCATCAAAGATCTGGCCCCCAGGTGACCTGCAGGACACGAAGAGCAGAGGGGCGACACCAAGAGCTCCTGAGCATCTTCTGGGATTTGCTCCTGGCCCCATGCTGGTGTGGGGCCACATTTCCACCATTAGGTTCCATCAGACACCTCTCTCACTTATCCACCCTCAGTTGCTGAAACAGTCCTGCTTGACCTCTGCTTCTTCTCACCATGTCTTAACTAATGTAGGGCAACTTCACCTTTCTGAGCAAGAACAGAAAGACCTGAAACATAATTCTAGATTTGATATGTTTAAGAGAACCATGCTTTCAAAAACTTTCTATTTGAAAATAATTTCCAAATTATAGAAAACTTGCAAGAATAAAGACAATTTCAAGAACACTCATCCCTTCCCTTCCCCACATGAAGACCCTTAATATTTTGCTCATTTGCTTTATCTATTGATCTGCTCTCTCCCGTCTCACACACATGCATGCACGTGCACGCATTCACACACACGACTTTTTTCTGAACTATCTGAGGGTAAGTTGGACACATCAGACATTGATCTGCTCTCTCCCGTCTCACACACATCCATCACGCGCACGCATTCACACACACGACTTTTTTCTGAACTATCTGAGGGTAAGTTGGACACATCAGACCACTGTGTTCCTAAGTACTTCAGTGTCTTTCCTAAGAACAGGGACATTACCTCACATATCCACAGAACAGTTATCAGCTTCAGTCACTTTAATATGGACCCCACAATCTACTGACTGTCCCTGTTCCGGTTTTGTCCACTGATCAGTCGTGCCTCTCATGGTGCTCCCCGAGTATGGGATCCAGCCCAGCATCAGGGTTTGTGTTTGGTCACCACTTCTTCAGCTTATGCTAATCAGGGACATTTCTAAAGCCATTTTTTTCTTTATGACATTGACATTTTTGAAGAATACTGCCCTGCCATTAAAAACGTCATTCAAAATCATTCGATCTCAAAGTGGATCAAAGACTTTAATGCAAGAGTTAAAACCATAAAACTGTTAAGAAAAAACATAGGGGAAAACTTCATAACACTGGATTTGGCAATTATTTCTTGGATATGACACCAAAGGACCCAAGTATAGGCAGCAAAAGGAAAACAAGGATAAGGTGGATTATGTCAAAATCAAAAACTTCTGTGTACCAAAGGACACAAGCAAGAGTCAGCAGAGTGGAACCCATGAAATGGGAGGACGTGTCTGAAAATCACATATTTGACAGGCAGTTAGAACCCAGAGTACACGAGAACTCCTACAACTCAACAACAACAAAACCCAATTAAAAAATGGGCAAAGGACTTGAGTAGGCACTTCTCCAAAGAAGGAAAACGACTAGCCAATAAGCACATGAAAAGACGTTCAACATGACCCGTTTCTAGGGAAACACAAATCAATATCATAGTGAGACACATCTCACGCTCATGCTGGCGAGCATGGGAGAACTGGAACCCTTGCACGCCATCAGTGGGATCGCAAGGTGATGCCGCTGCTGTGGAAAAGTGTGGCGGTTCCTCAGAAAATTAAAAACAGTGCTACCATATGATCCAACAACTGATGTCTGGGTGTACACCCAAAGAACCGAAAGCAGGGACTTGAATAGACGTCTGGATGCCTGTGTTCCGAGCAGCATGACCCATAACAGCCAAAAGGTGGAAGCAGCCATACTGTCCACTGACGGACGAATAAACAAACGTGGTGTTTCCACACAACAGAGTATGTTCAGCCTTAAAATGGAAGGAAATTCTGCCACACGCTACAACAGGGACAAACTTGAGGACGTTATGCTAAGTGAAGTAAATAAGCCAGATATAAAAAGATAAATGCTGCATGATTCCACATATATGAGGTGGCTAGAGCCCTCAAATTCACAGAAAGTAGAAGGGTGGTGGCCAGGGGTTGGGAGGATGGAAATGGGGATGGGGTATCTGTTTGGGACATGGAAAGACCTCTGGGGATAGACGGTGGGACGGTAGCGTGCTGAGCTGTACCCTTGAAAGTGGTTAAAATGGTAAATTTCATGTTGTGTGCATTTTACCACAATCAAAAATCTTAAAAAGCTTTAAAAAGTCATTTAAACGTCCTTTTGGGATTCCCTGACACGTCCTCCTTGGAACTTCCGCAGGAATGCTGTGCAGGGATGACATGTCCTCGCAGGACCCTGTCTGGAGGCTGGTGATGTCGCTTGCCCCTCTGGGCTTTGTTTCTGTGCGTATTTATCCTTTTCTCCTTTCAGCAGAAAATTCTAACCTGCAATTACGGAACGCAATGCCACCAAAAAGTGTCAGCTAGCTTTTTTATTTTTAGCTTTCGTCTGGAGGCTGGTGATGTCGCTTGCCCCTCTGGGCTTTGTTTCTGTGCGTATTTATCCTTTTCTCCTTTCAGCAGAAAATTCTAGCCTGCAATTACGGAACGCAATGCCACCAAAAAGTGTCAGCTAGCTTTTTTATTTTTAGCTTTCAGTTCTGTGAGATGGCAGGGAGGGGTGAGGTGAAGTGATAGGTAACTTCTTGAACGTGAATAAAGCCACGTAGGGCAGAGGCCAAGCCACTGCTACGTGACACTTCTCACACACCCAGCCCTAGGCTCTGCCACAGCCTGTGACAGAGAAAGGCACAGAGTGGATGCGTCACCTCTGAGCAGTCAGTTGACTCCTTCTCCCAAAAAAGGACTTAAAAAAAAACAAAAAAGCATCTTTTTGTTCATTTCAACAAAAGAACAGTCAGTGTGTTGTCCCTACAGCCCAAGTGCAGGATGGTTTCTGGTGGGAGAGTCTGGGAGGTGAGTGCAGACCTGGCAGGTGGGGTCGAGATGGCCTGGCGCAGGGAGTACGGCCCTCTGGGGATGTGTGCTTCAGGTCTGACGAGGACGTGAGGATGTGGAAGGAGAAGGGACAGGAAGGCACTCTGCTCTCAAGGGGAGAGAGCGGGGACTGCCACTGGGGGGAGAGTTGGAAAGGGCTTTGTTTTCAGGCATTTATCACACCAGGTCCACATGCAGAGAAGAAACCAGAATGAGGCAGGAGGGCGGGCGGTATCAGGACAGAGACCCAAGCCCTAGAGCAGGGGTGCATCTGGGGCAGGGGGAGGGCAAGAGGCAGCCACCGCAAGGGATGGACATTAGTTTCTGTAATCCCTTCACTGAAGAAACTGAGGCCCTCAAAGGCTGAAGGTCACACTGAGAGGACAAAGTGCAAGAGGAAATGGGACAGTGAGACGCAAAGACTAAAGACAGCAACGGGTTTACAGTGTGTGTAGGCCTCTAAGGGATCCAGGGTGAGATTCAAAAGCCAGGACAAAAACATTATGGCAAAGAGCCTGCCCCTGCCATCCCGACCCCGGTCGGGACCAGCAGCCCCGCCTCGGCGCTGGGCTTCCTCAGAGGGCTCAGACCCCTTCCACTCGCACCCGGCCCGAGAGGTTCTGAAGAGGGAGGATCGAGAGGAAAGGGAAGAATGTGTGTTGGTTAGGCTCCTCGGGAGGTGCTGGCTCCTCACAGGGCGAAGCAGAAGCCAGCGGCTCGCGCTCAAATGACAGGGACACTGTGCGAAACTAAGATCCTTTTTCGCTTTCCGTTCACTTTTCCCCATCGGTGAGGTTGCCCGATTTCCAAGTACACTACCTGGGTCCCGTGATTAAGCACTGACCGCTAGGCTGGGCTGAACAATGAGAAAGCCGTGTTCATGCCCGAAGACAGCCAGGGCAGAGACAGGAGCAAGACAGACCCTAATGACAAAGGGGGAAAACAAATGTGTGAGTGTATGCAAATACTGTGTACTTCCATGTGAAGGCGCCAGGTCACCAATCCTCACACAATTCTACGAGCAGGTGCCATCACCAGCGCTCTACAGGCAGAGAGTAAAACTCAAGGGCAATGTGTGCAGGGTTGCAGCTGGAAGGCGGACGCCTGCAAGGCAGGTCCTGAGCTGGTAGAGTGAGCCTCATAGCACCTGGTGGAGCCACTGCAGCCGGAGCGACAGCCCGAGACTCAGCTCCGGTCCACAAGGGCCTGGGGGCATCAGATGAGGCTGCCAGGGCACACTTGTTGGGACAGTCACCTACCTGGTGACAGAAGTAGTTGTAGGTAAAAGTGTGTGAAGTGTGTGAGCCCCCAGTATACTGAGACCAAGGCCAAGACATGCTGAAGACTGCTGCAGAACTAGGCACCCCTTTCTCACATACACTCATTTACACACATGTGCGCACACACACAACAACACATATGCACACCTGCAAAATACAACACAATACACTAGTGCAAACTCACATTTGCAGGTACACACATACACACATGCAACATACTTGCATGCATGTGAAACACGCAACACTTACAACACACTCACTCATGCACGAATTCACTTGCACGCACATGCATACGTGCACTTGTGAACTTGCAAACCCTCACACACTAGCAACACATACACATGCAAACACACAACACTCAAATGCATGCAGCACACATGTCTGCACACAAGTGTAAAGATGCATGTGTGTACACATTTACAACATACATGCAACACATTCACATATTTGCAACACCCACAACACACAATGCACAAACTCATGACACACGTATGCAACATGTTTGTGTGTGCA
>NW_007735623.1:36290-37037 GCF_000696425.1 Galeopterus variegatus
ATTCATGCATGCACACTTGCACACACAACATACTCACACACACAAAAAAGCACATGCTCACGCATGTGCACATCAATCCTATTCACACACTTGCACACACATGACACACACCAGGAACTGACCCAGTGGAGGGTCCCTGTGGAATTGTTCTGTCTTCATCTCCACCCTGTGCCTCCTGCTCTGCTGCTGTCTGCTGATGCGCTTTTATTCTACGCCCACTTCTCTCAGGAGCTTGGTGCTCAGCTGACCCCTGGCCAGGAGTTCGTTTAGTCTCCATGCTTCTCTGATAACATCCTTTAATTAGGGCTTCAGGTTACAAGCTCCGAGGAAGCTAAGAGTTTTCATTCTAGGCCTTTACACAAACATTGTGTTCATGAGATTTGACTAATAGCTAAAACTACTTCTTTAAATGCAGAAAAAATCTTTCCTACCCAAAGTCTGTAAAAATCAAATGCTTAAGGAAAGATCAGACTGGAAGTGATTGAAAGACTGTGATCTCATTTTAAATGAACATGACATAAAGAATATTTTAAAAACTAACAGTCACTTTCAAATAGTCTCCAAACAATTTCATCATTTTCCCCTTGTGCATGTGGGAGCAAAACCTATTCTAGAAGCAACAACAAGGCATCCTCATTATGTGCTACAGAAATGTTCTCCATGGCTACCGGCTACAAAAGCAGGTCACCAGATCACAAGCACTGTGGTTCCAGGAGCGCTTGGATAACGGGCATAAAAAAAGAGACA
>NW_007735623.1:38356-45265 GCF_000696425.1 Galeopterus variegatus
GAGTAGATCTGAACCCTGACCTGTCTGACCCCAGAGCTGCAGCAGACCTGGAGACATAAGGCTGGAGGACACTTTCAGCTGGAACAGTTGGAAGAGGCTTCATGAGGACATGGTGTTTGAGGTGAGCTTGAGGGATGGCGGAGGACTCCAGCAGGTTGGGAGGGACAGCTCAGGCAAAGCTGCAAGGGGTGTGGAGTGTGCTGGAAGGCGAGGCTAGAGCTGGCAGGAGAGGGAGAACTAAGGCACCTCAGGAGTTTCTGCACTGGGGTAAGAAAGAGGAGCCCAGTGGGTGGAGGGGTCGAGGGACCCAGCTGGGCAGGATGAGAGCAGCTCTGTGGGTCAAACATGCTCAGAAGGGCTGAAGAAGGGAGAACCTTGAAATTATACCTCATGGAGAAAAAAGTGGAAGACAGAGAGAGAGGGCGGAGTGAACTCCCACACAGAGCCTGGAGAGCAGCGCCCTGGGGGCGCTGGATGGGCAGGCGTGGGTCAGAGAAGGGCTTTGCTTTTGTTTTCTGTAAGTCAGACGCTGCAGAGGAGGAAGTACAAGTCTGGTGAGGACGTCTGGTGTCTGACAGAGGAGCTGAGAACATAAGCCTGGGGAGACTTCACTGCAATCAAACCAAAGAGCAAACGCAGGGCAACGCCCAGGGCCTTCCACGAGCAGCTGGGACGGAGGGACAGGACTCCAGCAAGGGCTTGCATCACTGCTGATGACCAGATGGGTGACAATGACATCTAACACGCCCAGCTGCACAGCGAGTCCCAGTTCACAAAGCACTTTCACTTCAATTCCAGATGTCTGCACGATGAGCTAGCAACCTTGTCAGGGAGAAGTGTTGCTACAAGCCACTTTGCAGAGTAGGACAGAACTGTCCCCTAGAAGGATTATCAACTTGGCCAAAGTCACACAGAGGAGGCCCAGCCATGGACTGAGGTCTCCTGCTCCTCCTAGCACAACGATATTGATCTGATATTGAACTTTTATTGCTTTGTCGCCATTCGCTATACTGGCTCCAGTTTTATTTCACTTTTTCCAAAGAAAACCCCTTCTCAATAGGCAGATTTTCCACATTGAAGACAGTCAAAGAGCAGGTCAAAAAATTGGTAAAGGCAATTTCAACCTTCTCTGATATTCCAGAGCACCTGTACACAAGAAGAGATGTATGTCCCAAAAGTCATCAGCTTTTATCCGTATTTTCTTACAATATTTGTTCTTTGAGGGCCAGGCCCCCGTGGGGCTGCATAACTTACTCAATAAGGTGTTCTTTGATGAGCTAGTGTTCACTTCTTGAGGAAGTTATACAATTACAAAGTTATTTTCCAAATAATTTGTATAGGTAGTAGATTTGTTTTACAGCCCACAGTTATTATTTGGAAAACTGCATGCTTCAAACCAAGTTACTTAATCCCTGTAAAACTAAGTTTCTGAATTTTGAGGATGTTCCAGACTGAGTTTAGCTCATTGCAGCAGTGATCTTAGGGGAGTATGGGGGGTCCATTCCCTTTGGCCCTCAGCCTCCAGCTGCCTGATGAGGGGCTTCAAGCAGGTGGCCTCTGGTCCTCTGTGATTCTGCAACTGCAGAACATGTGGCTCTGCATGGCAGGATCTCTTGGGCTCCTGGGCCAGGCAGGCACCTGGCAGGGGTGACATGGCTGGGTATGGTTATGGGTTCTCAGTCTGGCACTGGTGACATTCTGGTCACCTGTGGTCCTGTGCCCTGGAAGGTGTTCAGCATCATCCCTGGCTTTTGCCTACCAGATGCCAGCAGGGCTACTCCCCAAATCATGCTGAGCAGAAATGCCTGCAGACATGGCCAGATGTCACTGGGGCACAGCACCCTGTTGAGGCCCCCAGGGACAGTGGGAGCTGTGACTGCCTGGGCTGACTGCAGACCACAGACGCTGGATCCTGACCCTCCTCAACCTCCTCAGCAGCCCCAGCACATTCACAAACACAGGGGCCAGGCCTGGTGGGCCTCCACGCTTCCCACCTGCTCACCACATGACCACTCCCTGTTTTTCCATGTGTTACACGCACAACAACACAGCACGGGAGGGTGAGCGGATGAGGGAATACAGGCCAGCTGCACCATATCTGCACAAAGCCCCACACACTTGAGCACCTGTGCACAATTTAAGAAAGAAGACCTCATGTGTCAGCACGTCAGGGCGTGCACATCACATAAACAATGATGGATGGGATCCCAGACAGAAAATGATCTATCTCGGTGGGGAAGTCCACAGTAAAAACGACCACACTCTTTCTTCCCTCACGGACACATTGGCAGGCCCTCCTGCTTTGGGCAGAAATTCTGATAAAGGTCTCGTCTCACTGGACCTCCATCCCTCCCCTTCCTGAGACATCCTCAAGAACACTCGCAAATAACACCTCTTTCCATTTTTGCTCAGGGACCACTTTGGAAACTACACAGAAAAGGTAATTTGACTTCTGTTCAACTTTACACGGAAACTCCTTCATAGAAAATTTCAATGCATGTAAGCACATGTGGGCAGAATGCTGACATTTTATGAGGTGCACATGGTGCCGGACTGAAGTGGTCAAGGGGAGAACCAAGAACGTGCCTTCTGGCCAGACTCTGGCCGTGCTGCTGCTACTGAGCGTGTGGCTGCCACGTGCAACACACTTTTCATTTGCAAGGCTGGAGCCAACCTGCCCAGCTCTCCCCCTTTATTCGTGAGATAATTATACACAAGCAGATACACACTGCTGCTCCTCCTCCTTCTAGGTGGGCACCTGTATGCCAGACCACCCCCCCCCCCCCAAAAAAAAAAAAAAGAAAAGGAAAAGAGAAGGAAGAAAAGAAAGCAAACCCACAGTGCACCATACCTGTCATGTCTCAGGGCTCTCATGTCGACATAGACGGTAGTTGGGTCTGGTCCCGAGGTCCCCTGCGAGCAACACACAGTGTGGTTAATGCAAGTCTGCCTGAAAGAAGATGGGGTTAGTGCTTTCTGCTGGCTGGTAAGCACTGCTCTGGTAAAATCTTAAACAGAAAAAAACCTAAAAGCACTAAAACCACATCCCTCCAAGTTATCTGTTAACTTTCAGTTTGATAACCAAAATCCCAAAAGGAACACCGTATTAGGATAAATCTGGACTTTCCCACAGTGTGACTACCAACCACACATATAAAAATATGAAAGAGAAGGCACATGCTACACATTTTGCCAAATAGGAGATGGCTGAAACCACTGAGGAAGTGGCTGGCCAAGCAGGTTGCCAGGGTGTGCAGCATCACTGCCGAGAAACTTTCACTATGTGCACCCCAAAAGGTGCATTTCTAACACTCGAGATGCTGGAGCAGACACGTGTATGAACTGAACAGTCTGAAGAGAGAGAGATGAAAGAGTTACTGTGGTTCTTCTAGTCTACTTGTGGCTCAGTTCTCCAGCCTCAGCAGAGTGTGTTCTTCTGTGATGTAAGTCAAGGAGGTTGTATTTATCGTGGGCAGTGGCAGGATTCTGCGGTCTGAGCTATCTAACTGTCCACTTAACACAGGGTTCCAGAAATCTTATCTGGTATCATAAAGCCCCTCAAAAAATATGCCAGGTTGATTTCTGGCCAGTGATCTCTATAAGGCCACATCACAAACCAACGTTTTACATATATGTCTTGGGAAGGCAGTACAACACCTTGGTTGGAAAAAGATGGAACTTACAACAAATTTGCCCAAAAAAAAAAAAAAGTAGAGGGGGGCTTCAGAATTTATTTGAAGAACTACACTAAAATTCTTCCGGAAAGAATCCCAATTTTGTACCAAAGGTATGTTTAAATATAAGAAAAAATAGAAATAAAGGAAATAAAGGCAACCTCATTAGAACATACTATAGACTACTCAATCATCCTGGTTATTGGTATCTCACCATCAAGGTAGCCAAAAAGAACAGCACATGCAAATCAGCCCTGGTGGAAGCCCACTGTGAAGCTCACTGTGACAGCTCAACGTAAAGGGTTTCCTCCTAACCTGGGGCCACCCGGGACTCTGAGTCACAGACAGAGACCTGGTCTGTGTTCTGAGCAGTGTGATCACGCGATGACAGAAGGCCAATTAAAAACAGGCTAGAAAGCAGGTCACTGGAAGTGGAAATGAGGCAGACTGGAGATGAACCCAAGCCGGTAAGAAGCGGCTGGGCACGTGCAGTGGAAACACAGACGTGTCACATGTGAGGTGCTTGAGGAGACCCGAGCAGCGATCCCACCCTGGGCACAGCCTGGGCTCCCTGCTCCACTCTACACTCAAACTCCAGTCTGTCCCCTGTGGAAGTGGACGGGGCGGAGGGCGGCGGGGCGTGATGAACAGGAAGGTCCCTACCTGCTCGGCCAGCGTCCACAGCCTGTGGGGCTACAGCAGCAGGAGGTGGGGACGAGAAGAAAGGAGAGAGCACCAGACCGACAGAAACCGGAAACAAACGACACACAGACACACAAACAGAACAGCCCGACAGTTAAAAATGGGATGAGGAGGAGGGAGGGGTGGGGAGGAGAATGCAGAAAGCAGGGAACAAAGTAAAAAAAGATCAAAAACAATGTCAAATACGGAGACCTTTAAAATCCACTGCTGTACCATTAATGGCTAAAGAAAAAATGTAAAAGATGTCAGCGTATCCACAGAGCAACAGAAGAGAGTAATACATGACTAACCATGGACACACAGATCTGAGTGACTTTCTAAAACAAAAGGTAAATGGTATTACTGGACAGTTGAATTTCCTGGGGCTGGTTTTTTTTTTTGTTTTTTTTGTTTTTTTTTGAGATTCTTTTCCTTCCAAGGGAAGTGGGGACTATACATTTTACTGGCTAAATCTGCTGACCGTTTCTTCATTGAAATAGTTCCAAGTTTCCTTTTACAATAATGGGAGAGCCTGGAAACTTTTACATCTAGAACTAGGGCACCTAGCCCTGTTCACCCTTGAGATTGGGTAAAAGGAAAGAAGCGAAGTGCATCAAAAGCATGGAGGAAGCAGACCTCGGCTCCTGTGCAGTCTAGTTCGGTGGCCTGCTAGGAACTCCAGCGACCAGCACGGCTGCCGCTCCACAGACAGGCCAGCTATGCTCTGTTCTCATTGTCCTGCGTGGCTATGATGCTCGCCTGCTACACATGCTGCATTAAGTTAACGACTTCAGCAAGGCAGGAAAACTCCAGGAAGCAACTCAGACAACTCCTCGATGCAGCCTGCTCCTCCCTAGACCACTGAGGTGTCTCTTTTCAGTACAGCTGTGGCTGTGTGATGACGTCTTGGTGAATGCAGTCCACATACAAGATGGTGGCCCCTAAGATTGTAATACCATATTTCTACTGTGCCTTTCCCATGTTTAGGTACATTTAGGTGCATAAATACTTACTATTGCGTTACAACTGCCTGCAGCATTCAGTCCAGTAGCGTGCTGCCCACCTTGTAGCTGGGAGCCACAGCTGTAGTGGACAGTTGGCTGTACCATTTGGGTTTGCGTGAATGCATACTGTGACATTCACGCAACGGTGATGCTGCCTAGGGATGTGCTTCTCGGAGCATATCTGCATTGTTAAGCAACGTGTGACTGTATTCCCAGCAAGCTAGAAAGAACAGAGGATTTTCACAGGCACCTTGACTGATGCAATCATATGGCCTAGCACCAACCCACACGCCCTACAGTGGCCGTTGCTAGGTACACACAAGACAGCAGCAGCAGCAGTAAAGAGTTCTTAATGGTTTTCTTTGGGCTGCAATTTGGTAAAAAACAAAGCCAGAGTGAAAAACTACCACCACTCAGAATGAAGCTGAGTCTGTAAAAATGAGCAATGGCTCACGGTTAAAAAATAATTCCATCCTTCTGTTAACTTATGTTGCTGTGGCAGTCGTTGCTATTGCATCTCTCAGCATCCTCATCTTTAAAAAACAGAGGTGGGATCTGAAGAAAGGGAGCAGAGGAGTGTGCTCTGAAGGCACACTGGACTTCTGCTGGTACATTCACGCCGACTGCAACAACCTAAATCATTCCTTCCCTCTGGATTCCTTGACGCTGAAACATTTACTGGAACAAAAATAAGTCAATGTTCTCTCTAAATGGCTCAAGGAAGCATTTCAGGAAAAACATGCATGACTGGGACCTCGTTTTCTATTTTGTACTGTTGTGCAGGAGACAACACAGTGTCGGGATGAAGCAGGTCTAGGCATTAATGAAGGAAATTCACAGAGGAGGGGGTAAAGAGTTGAAACATTTCAGAAACCCTAAGGCACAAAGTCTCACATTTCAAGACACATATTAAGGAGTGTGTATTTAACAAAATCTTCACATTGCCAGAGAATGCCAGCCAGTATCACTCAACTAAGGAGATTCCTGATGCATGTGTGTGCCCTGAGCAAAAGCTTATTCAGAAATAATGATACAGCATTTCTGAAGTTGCAAGTTGTTAATGAGAAAAGAGGATACACTTTAAAATTGTATAATAAAAATGTTATACATACTAAAATCATTTTCTCATGGATAGAAAAGTATTATATCAACTAGATACTAAGAGTTTACTGAATAAATGAGTTACATTTAAATCTCAGCTGAAGACACACAGACACATCCCAACAGCACAGAAAATCCCAAACAGTGCTCCTTTCAACACTTGAGCTGATTGGCGATTTGACGCTGCAGCTATTCACACACTATGTTGCTAGCACAAGTTAGTATCAGCACACAGGAATACACGAAGTAGAAACATGAAATCATGAAGCGATTCCAAAGCACTGATATTGGGATTATCTGCTATGCTAGACTTGCGAGGGGACAAGAAAAAGCTTGTGCCCTGTATCTCTATACCAACGATGCTCTCCAGACTACCTGTGGGGAAAATGCCACAAAACTCGACTACCTCTTTGTCCTCCAATTCTCAAAAGAATTTCTCTATTCACATG
>NW_007735623.1:45392-47319 GCF_000696425.1 Galeopterus variegatus
AGCACACAGGAATACACGAAGTAGAAACATGAAATCATGAAGCGATTCCAAAGCACTGATATTGGGATTATCTGCTATGCTAGACTTGCGAGGGGACAAGAAAAAGCTTGTGCCCTGTATCTCTATACCAACGATGCTCTCCAGACTACCTGTGGGGAAAATGCCACAAAACTCGACTACCTCTTTGTCCTCCAATTCTCAAAAGAATTTCTCTATTCACATGAAAATGTCATGGTATGGAAACGTCACAGACTTAGAGGAGCCTGAACCCCGTGCTCTGAGCGGGTTCTTTGAGATGCATAACTGGCATAACTTCTCCATCTTTCAACTTATAACTACAGTGAGAAACCTTGAAATTTCACGAATTCACCTTGAACTGCAGACTTGCAATGCAATAAGATCACCATTTATAATGCCAGCATAACCTAAAACCAGAGAAATTTCTTCCATGAAAAGCAGTTTCACCCCTTCATTCACACATCTGATCACTTAAAAGTGACCAAAGTACGCAAAACCTCTTAAAATCATCTGAGAAGCAAGGAGACAGGGAGCCTCCAAGTCCAACTAGTTATTTGATTTTGCTTCTCTGATATCTTTACACAATTGACATACCATACTCTTTTTTGGTACATATTTATCTTGGAAATCAGAGTAAATTAAATTTAAACTTTGGATTAACCTGAAGGCAGGCTGAGTGGGTGCATAGGTGTGTTGGTTTACTGTTCTCATTATCTAAGGGCTAAGGAGAAAACCTTCATAGTTTCTCTATTCAAACCTTTTTAAAAAGTCACTTTCCTGCATAGCTTAAAGCAGCAGTTCTCAGAGCGTGGTCCGCAGACCGAGGCAGTGGGGTGCATTACACCAGCGGTGGGTCCGCCTCTGCTTTGCGACTGCAGCCATGGTAATGACGAAGTGACAGAAAGCATTAACCAGATTAAATCTGACATTCTGTGTGATGAAACGAGATGCGCACACACACTACTTCTGCCATGCATCTCTCTGGGTGTGTCTCACACCTGGGCCTGAGCTGTAGCCCAACAGGCCGCTCTTCTCAAGGAGCTCCACTTCTGGTCCCAAGAACAGTGATAAACTGATATACCCCGGTATCTTGCAAACCTTTTCTTGAAAAGAAGAGAAGTGAGCCTGTTACTTTAAGCAACAAAGTCAAAGTATTTGTTGCTAATAATAAAATGTAAGCTTTCAAGGGAAAATGAGCACTTTTGAAAGCTTTCAGCCATCACTGTCTTCTCAGACAACTTCCCAATATGTAAAGACTTTTACATATATACTGATACCTAAGATACTGATGAGACTGGTGGCAATATTAATGAATAAGATTTTTGATATATAATGAAATTTGTGAACAGTTGAAAAATCTGTTATTCAGTGACTAGTATTTTCCAAAGGACCAATGTATAACATCACAAAATTACGCCTGGGTAAAAGAGCCATTTAAAGTACAACACAAATCAATGGATTCTAATGAATCACAGTACTACTAACCTGTAAGAACTATTACCTGTTGAATGTTGGTGTGGTATAAAAGAAGAATATTCTCAACAATCTAAAAAGACTATTAAAATGTTCCATTGTTTTCTAGCTGCACATCTGTGTAAGGCCTAATTTTTTCCCTATACTTAATTCAGAACAACGTAGAACAGCAGATGGAATGGAGAAAAAGATATGAAAAATCCAATTGTTTCTTATTTAGCCAGATATTAAAAAGACTTGCAAAATATAAAACAATGCTCTCCTTTTTTTTGGTTCTTTTGGAAAATATGGTTAGTTTTCATAAAATACGCTACTTCTGTTAATAGGCTTACTGTTGTTTTTAAATGATTAACAGTTAAAAAAATTCCTCAGTTTTAATTTCCAATACAGTAAATATGGTTAGAGATAGTCTTCACTGAAAAGAAAAAAAAAAAAA
>NW_007735623.1:47988-49513 GCF_000696425.1 Galeopterus variegatus
TTGGTTCTTTTGGAAAATATGGTTAGTTTTCATAAAATACGCTACTTCTGTTAATAGGCTTACTGTTGTTTTTAAATGATTAACAGTTAAAAAAATTCCTCAGTTTTAATTTCCAATACAGTAAATATGGTTAGAGATAGTCTTCACTGAAAAGAAAAAAAAAAAAAAAGTAGAAGCCATTTGAGACCTTCAGAATTCCCGATGCCAGAGGTTTGCAAACTACCTGATGTAAAGAATTCACTGGAAGTCTGAGATCTCTGCCTTTTATCTGGAGTGTTTAGTTCATATACTTTCCCCCTCAGTTTTGTTACTGTGGTAAAATACACATAAGACTTCCCATCTTAACCAGTTTCAAGTGTATAGTTTAGTGGTGTCAAATACAGTCAAATGTGTGTAACCACCTGTCTTTGTCTGTTTGTGTTGCTATAACAAGATACCTCAGATTGGGCAGTTTATAAGCAACAGAAATTTATTGCTCACAGTTCTGGGGGCTGAAAGTCCAAGATCAAGGTGCCGCATCTGTGCGGACCTTCCTGGGTGTCATCCGGTGGCAAGTGAACATGTGAGACAGGATGAGGTGGGCCAGACTTGTCCTTTTTATCAGAAGCCCACTCCCTCAGTTACTAACCGACTCCCACAGAAACTAACCCACTCCCACAATAACTAACCCAGCCCCGTGATTACTAACCCACTCCCACAGAAACTAAATCACTTGTGCAATAACTAACCCAGTCTCATAATAACTAACCCACTCGTATGGTATCTAGCCCATTCCTGCTATAACAGTATTATCAATCCCTTCAGGAGGGACCTAATCACCTCTAAAGGTCCCACCTGCCGATACCGTTACTTTGGCAATTAAGTTTCAACATGTGTTTTGGTGCAGACATTCAAACTTCAGCATTCATTTTATTTTACATTCATTTCTTTTTTCCTTGTGTTTCAGTTTAGAAAATTTCTATTTCTCAACTTCAGGTTTACTAAGTGACCCTTTCCTCTGCTATATTCGGTCTCCTATTAAGCTATGGGATTTTTTTTATTTTAATGCTACAGTTTTCATTTCTAGAATTCCCATTGGGTTGTTTTTCTATCTTTCTGCAATACCCCCACCTCTTCAAACATGTTGTACGCCTTCCCATGCAGATTCTTGAATGTATTGATCAGAGCTATTTTAAAGTCTCTGATAATTCCAACATGACTTTCTATTGATGGTTTTTATTGACTACATGTCATATTTTCTTGCTTCTTTGCAGGTCTTTTAACTTTTGATAGTATAGCCAACCAACACTGTGCTTAAAAGAACAGTAGCAATTGAAGTAAAACATATTTACTCCTAGAAAAGAGCGTGCCTGTTCGGTCAGCCAGTGGTGGGCTCTATGTAAACCTGTACTCAAAAATTGAGCTTGGTCTGGGCTTGGCTGCCCAGATTGAGTTCAGTGTTGGTTCTCCACACCTCTGCATCTGTCTTCATGCTCCACAGCCCAGAGGCTGGCTTTCCAAACTGCGGAAGATTTCTGCTTTCTGG
>NW_007735623.1:50013-75488 GCF_000696425.1 Galeopterus variegatus
GTAAACCTGTACTCAAAAATTGAGCTTGGTCTGGGCTTGGCTGCCCAGATTGAGTTCAGTGTAGGTTCTCCACACCTCTGCATCTGTCTTCATGCTCCACAGCCCAGAGGCTGGCTTTCCAAACTGCGGAAGATTTCTGCTTTCTGACTTGGCTGCTGGCTTTTTAGGTGGTTCTCTCTTCTCCCCAGTCTCATCCCAGCTTCCTCTGTCCTCAGCCTTTGGAAGTCAAATGTACTGCACTGGCAAAGGCCTGGGGGCCTTGGAGATATGCGCTCAGCCCCCACCCTGCCTCCGTCTTTGGTGTGCTACAGCTGCTGTGCTCTTCCTGTGGCCCTTGGAGGCCATGGCCCTTTACTTGTTGAAGTGGCTTCACTTCTGGGGCCTCCTCAGATGCCAAGGGCCTAGAGAACCCCAGAAGGGCTATGTAAGCTTTCCTGCCTGCTCCAGCCTTTGGCATGTGGCCTCTGCAGCAGGCAGAGCCCACAGAAAGGCCAGGTGGAGGATGCAGCCCGGCTCTGAGGCTGGCTCCTGGGGAGCCCCGTCCATCTGCCGCACTAGGTACTGACATTCGTGTTTTTCAAAAAAGCTTGGCTGGGTTTGCTTTACCCTTTCTATGGTCAATTCTCCCTCCTGCTCCTCTGCCAGGGATGAAACCAAATATGGGTCTCTATCCTCCTAAAACATTTTTAATTTGTTTAGATTTCTTTGAATCTTCAGCCCTCTGACTGGATCTTAGAAATTATGAGTTTGTGTATTAACCAGATTGTTCCAAATGTTAGGGTTGGATCAACAGTCACTTGTGACTTCCACATCCCAACCAAAAATGGAAGTCCGACATCCTTTTCAATAAATTTATTTTTGCTAAAATCAAATAGCTCGTCTGTGGTTTGTATTAAGAACCTTGACTGATTTAGATATTGTTACCGGGGAGCTGTTACAGGTAAAGATTATCAGAGACATAGGGGGATTCTGAAGTGGATTACTTGGTTTGGTAGGGGCTGAAGGCAGTCAAAATCCAGCTCTTTGCTGGGCTGGAATCTGGCAGTTCCTGCCACCTAACGGCAGCTGGTTAATCAAACCATGTTCGTGAGACCAGCCACGACAGCCTGTTTTTGCAAAGTGCTGCTGGAACACAGCCGTGCTGTTTCATTTACATACTGTCCATTTCCGCTGTGTGCTACATCAGCAGAGCTGGGCCACGTGGACAGCAGTCCAAACTCCTTCCTCTCTGACCCTTTAAAAAAGTACCCTTTGAAGGCTTTAGTTCAGGGGACTGTTGAGCCCCAGAACAGGAGGAAGGCAGTCAGATCACGAAGCAGAGTGGCTTTCTCTGCGGTGCGGCTGAACTGGAGACACACATGACAAGCAACCTCAGATCCTTACTTCTTGGTTCTGGGCACAGACCAGCGCCCAGGGACCTTCTACAAGTGTGATAAAGAACATCGTGCCAAGAGTGAGACAAGAGCCAGAGCGGACACCTGAGGCTGTGCAGTTACATCGACTGGATGCCTCCTCAAGTCTACTGGCCCCTGAACTCTTCCCATGGTTACCCCACATTTCCCAAACCACAGAGGAAAGACAGAGTTAGCACCCGGCGGATCCGGCACTGATTACCCGTTCAATGCAATAACCCCAGTGCCCAGCACACAAGAGACTCCCAAAACACTGATAGATGAATGTGGGACGTTCCTCTTCTTGTCCCTCTCTTTGTCTCTCCCTGTCACACAGTCTGTTCAGAGTGGTGAATCTTACAATTCTGTCTATAGGCTACAGAATATTGATGATGGAAATGGAGAAGGAATAGCCATCACCTAGAAAATGCTGGACTCGGAACCGATCACAGTGACTCTGAAGCCTCACCGGCTTCTCTTCTGGACAGAGGGTGAGTGCACTGGTGATGGCCAGGGTGAAAGCTGCATCTTGGTAGTTTCTCGGGTTGGGGGATATGTAAGATGGGACAAAGACTGTGTGTTGCTGGGCAGCCAGGTGATGGGCTGGAGTAGCTGCCTGTCCCTCCTTTTTGGTCACCAAGTATCTGAACCCTCCTTCTATATTTGGGAAGCTTCCATACTTTTTGAGTCCTGGGTGGACATGAAGCCCCTGTCCCTCTGTAGGAACTAAAATCCCAGATGCTGGAAGCTGGGGTGAGGCTGCCACACATACTCATGGTGCCAAGAAGCAGGTGAGCTCTCACCTCGGCATGAAGGTGTCTGAACATGATCAAGGTGCAGGAGCTGTGCGAGTGGGGAAGGCTCATGCGCAGGAACCATGTTGGGGTGCAGATTTAAAAGAATGGTGTGTTCATGAGAACACGGCTGTGGCACAAGCTGTCCTGGGTGCTTGGTCCTAAAACTGGCCCTCTTGCTCCTCGGTGATTCTGAGAGCCACTCAAGGACATTTTAGTAAATTCCTTTTTATTTACATTGCCAAAGGAGTTTTCTGTACCTTACAGATTAGAGTGCTGACTGATACACGGGGTAATGAGAATACAGTCTCCATGATCTCAGATACTAGTTATCATCATCTGAGACAACACAGATCAGCTGGAGAGGATGTAAAAGTTACAGCTGAATGTGACTAATTGCCGGGAACTCACAAAAGCCCCGACAGCACCACTTTATCACCGCTTTCCTCATCTAAAAACAGCGCAGGGGAGGAAGTGAACTGAGAGCTCAAATTAATGAAAGACTTATTGTAACTATTTATTTTATTCTCAGAGTTACTTAAGGTTTATATCACACTGAGCCTTCTACTTTTTTCCTTTTCAACAATCAGTGACTCCAATTCTACCACAGAGTGGCTGTATTTCTCCTTCATTGTGTGAGTTTTAAGATTTAAGGTTGACTCTATTACTACTGATTTAACTCCAGAAAGCTATTTATAATAAAACTTTTCTTTCAGATAAATTAATCGTTATTTTTCTATATGATAAAGACCAAAGTTTCTGTTTAAGTTTGTTCCTAACAAAGAAACAGCTGAGGTTTCTTTTGGAAAATAGACCTCATTTCTTTAGCTCCCTTCCTCTGCTGGAAGGAGGATGCTAATTCTTCTGTTACAATGAACTACATTTCTAAATCTAATGCAACCAGAGACCTTCCAGCTTACATTTTGAAGAGTAATTTCAAACAGAGGTTATTAAACAAGTGACATTTTTAGTAGTACTAAGAATTTTAGGCTGATTCCAGCTCTTGGCTATTGTGAAGAGTGCTGCAATGAACATTGGGGAACAGGTATACCTTCGACTTGATGATTTCCATTCCTTTGGATATATTCAGCCCAAATGTCCATCATCGGATGAGTGGATACGGAAAATGTGGTATATCTACACAATGGAATACTACTCAGCTATAAAAACGAATGAAATACGGCCATTTGCAACAACATGGATGGACCTTGAAAGAATAATATTAAGTGAAACGAGTCAGGCAGAGGAAAAGAAGTACCACATGTTCTCACTTATTGGAGGGAGCTAAAGGTGAATGAATCAATTCACACACATACATACACACACACACACACACACTCTCACACACACAAAAAAAACAAACAAACAACAACAACAACAACAACAAACGGGGGGGGGGAGAGGAAGATATAACTACCACAATTTTTTTTTTTGAAGTTCTTACAACAAGCAAATGGAGGGGACACACTTGGGTGGGAGGGGGGAGAGGGAGAAGGGAGGGAGGTTTCGGTGATGGGACATAATAATCAACTACATTGTATATCGACAAAATAAAAATAATTAAAAAAAAAGAATTTTATATTAAAGCTGATTAGGAAAGTTCACTTAACTTCTCTGGGCCTTAACTTATCTCATCTTAAAATAAAATAAACTTTGTCCTTGATGAGCGTGGGGGGATCTAACTTTTTATATTAAAGCTGATTAGGAAAGTTCACTTAACTTCTCTGGGCCTAACTTATCTCATCTTAAAATAAAATAAACTTTGTCCTTGATGAGCGTGGGGGGATCTAACTAGATGCTGTCTGAATCAAATGATCCAGTGCATTTATTGAAGAATGTATTGATGTTTTCTGTTTCTTTTCTTTGAATGTGAATGTTTTTGTTTTTTTCCTTTAAGGCGCAGGCCCCTGGCTTCCTGTTTGAGATGAAAATGCTGTTTGAAGCCTGAAGAGCAGTAAACCCTTGATTTTCATTTGCAAGGAAGAGTTATAAATGATGATAAAGGCTTCTACTTGGTGGAGATTCCCACCATGGGTTTATTTCAGAGAAAACTCAGTAGTGCCCTATACTTTTTACATAGGAAACTAGATCCTAAATGAATAAGTATACGTTTAATTTCTCTGATGTGAATCATATTTAAATGCACAAAATTGGCAGTTAAAGGAATCAAGTTTCAGTACTTTCATGAAATTCACTGAAAAAGTGAATGCATGAATGCGTGAGAACTGTGTGAGACGTGAGGGAGACTGTCTTGTAAAACTGTGTTCTCTAGTATGGTTACTTACAGAGTCGAAGGGACAGAGATGCTGAAAAACATAACTGTTACATGTGGCAGAGGGTGTGGAGTAAGCAGAAGGGACAAGGTGCCACGGAGTTCAGAGGAAGGAGAGTACCGTAGCCGGAGGAATCAGGAAAGACCCCACAGAAGGCCCTGGAGGGAGAGCAGGTTTTGCTACGTGAAGGTGGTGGGGAGTCCATTTCAGGCACAGGATAGTGAGTCAAGGTGTTAGGAACCAGAGTATGAAAGACTACACGACGGAGAAAGCAGCTTAGTATAAAACTGCACAAAGGGGAGGGAGAGGCACTTGAGGCTGGGCGGTGAGAGGACCAGACTGCCATCAATGAAGACTATTTTTGCAAAGTAAAAACAAAACCCTAATGCATCTCTGCACACCTGCACAATTTCCTCTATCAGATATGTTTTTAAAAGTGCCTGTCACAGTGTCAAGTCAGACTTGGCAAACTGCATGGGCCCCGCCTTGAGGATTCAGTGCTGCACATCAGCACTGCTGATGCCTTCCAGTTCTGCAGGGGCCAGAACCCACAAGCTGTGTAACTCAGCACCACAAGACCAGGGAGCTCTTCAGAGAGTGATTCCGTGGACCTATAAAACACTGTCGTAAAAGAGCACACTTGAAGCCCTGCGACACATGGCTGAGGCTCCATTTCTTGTTTGGACAATGTTTCTGCTAAACTGACCACCTATCTCGTGGAAATAAAATCCCTTCCCTTGTTCTAACAGGCCTGTCCTCTACAGAACTCACACTGAAGGCCCCATGCAAGGATGGCAGAGAAAACAATGAATCAACTAAAAACGAGTATTTCCACTTACTGATTTCACATGTGTTGGTAATTCTGGTGCTCCAAAGGGAAATCTGGAAATTCTTCAATGCCTTAAACAAGGGTTTATGAGGTTGGATTCAGGAGATATTTTAGCTTTTTGTGTTTTTGATTTTTTATATCAAGTGATTAATGATGATTATCTCTGGGTAGATGGATTTTTGGGTGTTACTATTTATCAGCTAATCTATATTTTCTGTTTTTTTCCCCCCTAAAATAAATAGTCTTTGTAAAAACAGAAAGATTCAATTTCTACAAAATGTACACAGACATGTCAGGTTATTTTCCCTGTTTATCTGAACATTCTTAAGAATTCAGTTTCAGTTAGCATGTTCAACATGTCTCTGTTAGGCATTTACTATGATGGAGAACGGGAGAGGCAGGATTTCTGTCCCCAGACCTTGGGCTGCACCTGCTCTGCTTGTTTGGTAACATATGTTTTCAATTTTGCAAAACTTAACAGAAAACAAATGTTTCCAATGACCAGCCCTGACTCAAGGCTTTTGCACTTATGGCCGCCTCTGCCTGAATTCCTGCACAGTTCTGTCACTTCCCTGCTCATGGCACTGCCGAAATGTGACCTATGAGAGAGGCCTTCCTCCGCCACTCTCACCTGAACTGCTCCCCGTTCCCAAGTCACTCTTTATCCTCCTACTGCTTATTTTTACCAAGAATATTTTATTCACTCCATAAAAAAACTACTTATATGTTTACTGTCCATCTCACTGACTGAGAAATGTTTGACATGGGCACAGACTTTGTCATGAATTTATTCATAGCAAATTTGACCTAAGCTGACATTAGGCTACTTGAAGTATGGATCTATCACCTGAGCTGCAAAAAACATCGATGTATGTGATTATGGGGTGCTGCTCACAGCCTTCTGGGATGTGACATTTACGTGGCAAATGTGCTGCACTAAGAAATGTGCTTTCAAAAAGCCAGGAAACTTAATTCTGAAGCATACTGGCACGAGAGGTTCTGGAAAGGGGCTGTGAATGGCATTCCCCTGCATGATGTACCTTAATTAGTTAATTTATCTCTACTATCAGACGCTTTGATATTGCCAACTATTTCCTACTATTAACCATTCAGAAAAGGAAAAACTGGCTGAAAATGAGTTGAAAATAAAACAAACAAGTAGAAAAAACCTGAAAATGTACAAAAATGCTTACAGATGCTGCCAAGATTGCAAAATAGCACCACGACCAATGACCAGCAATGTGAACTTTTGATTTAGTTGTTGTACTGATGGAGCTGTTTTCTGTAAAAGAATGTATTATGATTTCTTATTAAGAATATAGAACTTCATTTACTCAACATACGTACTAACTATCCACCAAGTGCCAGACAGCATTCTAGGTGCTGAGGATACAGCACTGACGGAGCTCACATTTCAGGCACCTCATGGCCAGAACCTACAGCTAACTCCATTCCGGACTCTGTGTCACTCTCTCATCCTTACTCTTCTTTCATCTCCATGTTTGTGTTTATTTTTATTGCATTTTATCTTCTGCTTAATGTAGTCCTACGCTGTACCATGGCCAGAACCTACAGCTAACTCCATTCCGGACTCTGTGTCACTCTCTCATCCTTACTCTTCTTTCACCTCCATGTTTGTGTTTATTTTTATTGCATTTTATCTTCTGCTTAATGTAGTCCTACGCTGTAAACTATCGTAAAACATTTTGAATCTATATAGAGGGAAATAAATGAAAAAGTAAATAAAGAGGTAAATAAATATATGTATTCTATTCCCATATCTACAAAATTTGAATTTTGTGCAATATAGTATTGTAGAACCTTCTCTCCTGCTCGAGTGGACAAGTGCTAGGCGTTAGTAGATTAATATGGAATCTATTCTCTGCTCTTCTGCCTTTACCAGCCCTACAACACTTTAGGAGGAAAAAACAGAAGAGTAAATACCACTGTGGCCAAGTGCCTATTTCTCATGAATTCCTGATTTGTTTCTGACTGGGAAGTCCCTGCCACTTGTAGGAGGAGAGACACGTGGGACACCATGCCATAGCTGCATTTACTTAAGAAGTGGATTTCTGCATTTCCCATTTCTCCTAATAGAATAGGTGGCTAGAACATTTATGAGGAGCAGACAAAGGTGAATGGGGAGAGAAAACTTCAATATTTAAGGAACTAGTTTGACAAGATAAGTCTAATTCTTCAGATTACCTTAGAAAAGGTAACTAATTTCAGAGGACAAGGTTTAACTAACTCTTGAGAGGAATTTGGTAGTTTATAATTTTTTTTTTAAAATGGAGCTTATTCAAAGAGAAGGAAGATAGAAGCAAGACACAGCCATACGAAAAATTTTAAAAAGCTATTTGTAGCTGTTTTTTCTGAAGTGATCTCCCCAGACTGGTCATGTGGAAGAGGGGAGGCTCCTTCCTCTGACATCGTGGCTAAGTCCAAGCACCTAAAACAGGCAAGAAGAAGCCTTCTGAGGCTCACCCATACATAGCCTTAAGCAACCATCTTTGGGATTGTAAGTGGAAGGACCGAGGGTGGCAGAGAAGGATGTGGAGGTGATGCATGCCCACTGTTCACCTTACCAGCACCTGCTGGGAGTGAACTTTTTTACTCCTTCCGTGTGTCTGAGGAACAAACTCTGCAACCCTGCCCTGGGCTGGCTCTGAGTACAGTCATAGGAGGAGCCCTTGGGGAGGGCATTCCCACAGCTTTCCTGTTCCTTCCTTTGGCAGTCCTAATCTGCACAATGATCTCTACGGATTGGTGTGTTTTATGTTAAGAGTTCAAGAAAGGAAAAGAAATAGTGAAGATGGTCAGAGTGGACAAATGAATAAAAAGAAGTATTTTTAGCTATGGTTAATGCAAGTCTATCAATTATACCTTTTTCATAGAAATGCAGCTTTGCTATTTCCCTATTGGCATTACAGCAGCAAATCCCCAAACCTGCTTGATGCAAAGATCATTTCTTCGGGAAGAATTTCAATGTACACAAGACTAAGTACTTCAAGAGACAGGATTTTTTGCCACAGTGAAACATTTGTCTAGTATCCAATCTTTACAAAGTCTGACAGCAGAGGTCTGGGCAAACTGCTACTTCTGTTACAAAAGTTAAAATGCCCCAGGTGGAATAAGAGCTATGAATCTTAGTCATGAATAATGGATACAAATGCAGACTATAATTTTTTAAATAAAGAAATAAGTGTGCACCAATCACATGCATTTGATTAAAAGATAGTCTTCCAGATGCAGCTAAGTGTCAGCCAAGGCAAATACATCGAGCAAGTCTGTGCTGTAGACCTGTCCTTTAAAGTTACTCTTTCCACTCAAACACTTACTGATATTAGTGAAACTCACCTGCAAGCAAATTGCCAGGTTCACTCTACAGCCAAATGAGGTGCTAACAGCCCGTGGGTGGAGGCCCAGGTCTTTAAATAATTTTGAGAAGGACTGTGTGAGAGCTATTCGAGGCCTCTCTTCTGCCACAACCACACAGGTCCTCACCCGGGACAGGTCCAGTCCTCGTGCCTAGAAACAACAATAGCGACACAAAGTCAGCCTCCAACGTGCTCAGCTCTGTGTAGCCTGCAGATTCTTTCATGCAGAATCCCACGTAAACTACGGAAAACTCAACACAGCTGTTCATTTCCAGGGCTACCCATGTCCACATCATTAGTTAAACTCTTCCAGAATGTCGGTATAAAAAAAAAATGCACTTGGATATTCAAATTATCAAGCAAGCCATTACAAACATACTTTAGACAACAGCAAGAAGCCACAGCACGAACCGTGATGAAGAGAAAGGCTGGGGAAAAGCAACTTCCTGGACAAACGATTGAGGGCAGGGTCCGAGGAAGGAAACTCTTCCTCACAAGCACAGCTGCACAAGCACGCACACCAGAGAGAAATGAGAAGACCTGCTGCTTTAAATAAAGGGACGCAAAACTAGAATTTTTGGACAAATTCATAAAGACAGCTCTCCCTTTATGTTCTGAGACTTAAAAGGTCACAGAGAAACTCTTATCATCAAGCGCGTCTCAGTTTCTGCACCAAATTCAGTCAGCTGAGCAAAACTGCAGAAGTCGTGGAAGAATTCAGTGGGTTGAGCACAACTGGGAATAACCGGCAGTTCCTGGGCCGAGCTGGAGGGAATGAGGTCAGGAGCAAGCAGTGCGTTTGAATGTGAAGGTGAGCAGTGAACCAGGGTGTCTGGGAGTAGAACCAGAGCTGGTAGGAGGTAACTATAAACCCAAACCATTCAGCCCTGCAAGTGTTCTTTAAGGTGGTCTCAGCACAGAGATGACTGACAAGGGTCCTGAGTGAGGGAACACGATTCAAGATAACTTTGACATTAAAATTTAGTATTAGATATGATTGTATATTCACATAGTTACATAGGAAAAACTGAAACCTAGGTCATAGAAATGACACATTTGCATGTGTATATGTTTGACAGGCAAGGTGCCAGGGAATATGCGACAGTGTCGGGAGCCGGAGATTCAAATCTGGCTCCAAGTTTATTCAGTGTAAAAACTTGGGAAGGTTGCTCAATTTTCCTGTAACTTAAGTTTCCTCGTCTTTAAAATGGAGACAATGATTCCTATTTCAGAGAGCTGTGTAAGGACTAAAGGAATATGTAAAGTGCTTAGTAATCACTCAATTATGTTATTATAATTTCATTTTGGTTACTTACATATGCACCAACAGGAAAAGATCATGAAATTGTACTCTATAATTTTATAATGTGATACAGGTGGACATAAGTAATAATTATGTTTTATATTTTTTCCCATATAAATATGTAACTTCAAATAATTGCATTTATTTATATAGCTTAATATCAATGCTATCTTGCATTCTATTTTCCTGTTCAAGCTTAATGCATTAGTCCTGAGTGGGAAAATGAAATGCAGGAGTGACAAGTGCACTGCTTAAGCATATTTGGGTACAGACAGTGTGTGTGTGTACACACAAACACAAACATGATCTCTATGTGCACAAAGACATGCACACATCTGGACATACAAACAGTGAACAGCAGGTAGGAATATGATCGAAACAGGTCATATGATTATTCCCTCCTAGTGACTTGGAATTAAGGACTCCTTAACTTACCACGAAAACATGTCTATCAAAATGTCCATGGTTTAAATGAAGAGAAAAACTATAATTCTTACATAATGGCAATTATATTAAAAAACCAAAAAAACACAGCACTGTTTGCTTAATTATGAAATGAATTTTGGTTAGGGTCCAGATCTGGGGTCCAGGAAAACAAAAATGAGTGGCTAAATTCAAACCCACCTACTTAAACGATATCAGATAAAGTAAATTGCACCAAAGAACTCAAGTCAGCAAACAAATAAAAAAGCAGATTTAGGATTTTTCAAGTAGGCCCAGTGGAATAAAAGTGAAATAAAATATTTCACTCTGGCTTATTACTACTTGCGGCAGTGGGAAAATATTCATGTTATAAAATGTTTTCACATGGGCCGGCCCGGTGGCGCACTGGATAGTGCGCCGCTTGGGAAGTGCGGCGGCGCTCCCCCTGGGGTCCAGGAAAACAAAAATGAGTGGCTAAATTCAAACCCATCTACTTAAACGATATCAGATAAAGTAAATTGCACCAAAGAACTCAAGTCAGCAAACAAATAAAAAAGCAGATTTAGAATTTTTCAAGTAGACCTAGTGGAATAAAAGTGAAATAAAATATTTCACTCTGGCTTATTACTACTTGCGGCAGTGGGAAAATATTCATGTTATAAAATGTTTTCACATGAAAACAATTTGTAAGCTTCAGGTGACAGTAGATGATACCCTGGCTTTTTTGAAGGACTGTTTTTACTTCACCAAATCTACGAATGCATGTTCTTAGAACATGAGGTCCCTGGGGACTCTGGAGGCTCTGGGAGGGGAACACAGTGGCTTACCTTGAGGGATTCCGTTTGTGAGCCCAGCCCCTTGGTGCAAAGCTCCATCACTGAGTAGGAGCAAAAGGTGTCCCGGACTTTATACTGACTCACAGCAAGAAGCCACAAGGCAGGGTTGGTTTCCAGCTCAGACGGTGGGATCAGAACGGATTGGTGCCCAGAATACACACTGCGGAAACAGAGGGGCCATCAGGGAGGCACTCAGCAAGGACTGGGACATGAACAGCCTATTTTGTCATTGGTAAGATGGGGACAGTAAAACCAACTCTGTAAAATGAAATCATGTTTACGAGAGCATTCTGAAAAGCACATATGTACTACAGGAATTATAATGCAGAGTTGTTACCACTTGAGCACGTATTTAAAACGTATAAAAGCTGTGACACTTGGCTTTCTCTCAATGCCACTACATTAACAAGCTGGGCCCTCTTTCATAGTACAAAACACAGGGATCAGGATCAAATTTTGGTAAAAACATCTGGAAATTCAGAACAGGAGTTGGCAGACCACAGATGCTGTCTGTTTTTGTAAACAAAGTTTTGTTGGAACAAAGCCACTGCTCATTTGTTTAAATATTGTTCCCAGAAGCTTTGAGCTGAGTGGTGGGGACAGAGACCACAGAGCCTAAAGTATTTACTAAACAGCCATTTAAAAAAACGTATGCCTACCCCTGGCCTAGAAAAGTGACATCCAGAGTAAAAGCATCTTTTTAAGTTTGTATTTTAAAAGTGATCCAAAAAAATCACCAAACAGAACAATTAAGGAAAACATAACCATTCTTTAATCATACCTTTATATCAGATGGCACATTTGAGAAATAAGGAAAAGTGATTACATATTTTAATTCACCATCAATTGATGGAGTAAATGTGGATTTAAAACAATGAAATATTTGCCAAAACTACATTTTTAATGGTTTTAATTGTTTTTTGTTCACTACTGTGTATCAACATTAATAGGTGTCATACATTATAATAAAATATCCTAGATAAATTACCTTCCAAGATTTAAATAAAAAGGATTTTCCAGCTACAGAAAATTTCACAGATGAAATAGCATATCGGGCCTCATTAACTATAATACTAAACACTAATTCTTTAATGTGGTTCAATCTCATTTAAAAATTTGTAAAGGGCCACAAAAAATGATAACATTGTATAATATTGAATATACTAATTATCCTGATTTGAGCATCACATATTACACACAGGTATTGATATGTGACTCTATATCCCACAGACAAGTACAATCAATTACGTTTCAATAAAACAAAATAATTTCAAATTTGTTTATAAGAGAATCTAGCTGGTTAAAGAAATGCAAGGAAATTAAGTTGATCCATAAAATCTTCTTCAAACAGAACCCTTAGTAGGGAACACTATCATTGAGGGAATGTGATAAAGGACATTTTTTGGCAAGTTTCCATTTCTTTCTTTATTCCTCTGTTCCAAAGTTTTATTTATTTTTGTCTAAAGAAAATATAGCAAACACTGACCTTTTCTGTGGCCTTTACAAAGCAATCATTTGAAAACCAGGAGGTTAGGGACATGAGGGAGAATATCAGTCCTCGAATAATTATTATGCTGTAAATTGGCTATTTCTGTCTTAATTTTTAAAATTTTATTGTGGTAAATATATACAACGTAAAATTTTCCATTTTAACCATTCGTAAGTGTACACTTCAGTGGCATTAAACTCACATCAATGTGCAGCCTCACCACTTATTTCCAAAGCTTTTCCATTGCCCCCAGCTGAAACTCCACCCATGAAGCAATAATTCCCCATCCCTCCCTGCCCCCAGCTCCTGGCATCCTCTAACCTACTCCCCCCATCTCAATGAATTTGTCCTTGCACGTACTTCATACAAGAGGAATCATGCAGTATTTGTCTTTTTCTGTCTGGCTTATTTCACTTAGCATGACGTTTCTGAGGTTCATCCACAGTGTAGCACCTGTCAGAATTTTCTCCATTTTATGGCTGGATAATATGTAATTGTATATATGTACCACATTTTGTTCATCTATTCATGCACTGATGGACACTTTCTTGGTTTCCACCTTTTGGTTACTGTGAATAATGCCGCAATCCACCCTGGTGTACCAGTCACAGCACCTGTTTTCAATTCTTTTGGGTATATGCCTAAGAAAAGAACTGCTGGATCTTATGGTAATTTTGTGTGTAACTTTTTGAGGAATCAATAAACTGTTTGCTACAGAGGCTGCACTATTTTACATCCCATTAGCAATGTACAAGGACTCTGATTGCTCCAAATCTTTGCCACACTTGCTATTTTCCATGTTTTGGATTCCTACTGGTGCACTGGGTGTACACTGGTATCGTGTACTTTTGATTTGTATTCCCTATGGAAACAACTTATTTTTACAGTCAATATATCAAATCAACAAGATCCCCTTTTGATAATTTTAACACTCAAATTCTGTCAGTTTTCACTAAGATGTGTCCTTGGGAAATTAATTTAGGTTGTTAAAGATCACTTTATATTAAGGTTATCCAATGGAGATCAAATGACATTACAAGTCCATCTGTATAACGAAACAGACTTACACCTTGTTCAAACACTACTTAATACAAGTAACATTCTATCAAACAAAATTTCTGTACAAATTTAGCCTAGGCTTTGCAGTCTGTGAAATAAGCTTTGATCCAGATGTTCTTTTATATAGAACTGTGAGTCTTTAAAGTCAGAGTTCCTATCTAGTTTAGGAAGCCAGCAGGAGATGAGCTTTCTAGCACGTGTGTTTGTTTTCTCACTTCTGGGGCATACCATATTATTCTCAAGACAACCTTCCAAGAATTATACATGTGGGGTCTGAAACCAAACCAAACATCTCCTTAGCTCCAGTGAGGAAGGGGCCAGTGCCCCTCTGCTCACACACACAGAGAGGTCCTACGCCCCTTTTCTGGAGACCTACAGTCTTATTTTGGGGGCCTATCAGAGCTCAGACAGACACAACACTCTCCCACCTCCCGCTAAAACCCTGTGTGGATGGGTCTTGTCCCAGTCCTTTTCCTGGAGGGGTAGTCACTCTCACAACACTGACGAGGGGAAGGACAGTCCCACCTGTACTGACTTTGCTGAAAGTTGGTGCTGTTTTGTTTTGCTACTGTAACCACTATTTCCAGTCTTGCTTTCTGTTACAACACACCACTCCAGAATCAGCCTATAAACTCCATCTAGGTGTGACTCTGAATTAGATCCTTTCTTATTAGCTAATATGTCAACTCTAATTAGAAGCCTCAAGACAGCACTAAGCAGAAAGAAATAAAAATAACAGATATTTACCTGTACTGAGTGGATATTAAAAGGATAATCTCAGGGCCAAAAATGGGGTCATACACCAGGTAATAGCTTAAGATCTAACAAGCCTGCAAATTATGCATCTCATAAATCCTAATCATTCACTAGGAAACCTTACGTGTCTTACCACTCTGAGAAGTGATGGAACAAAGTGTTTCTGTTAACACTAAATGTTATTCAACCCTTCATAAATCAGGGTTATAATACCACCTTAATTAGATTTCCTTGTATGCTTTTTATTGCAGACGAAAATTAAACAGCTTCTCTTCACACTAAGGATTCTACATGTTCTGTGCCACGTACCAAACATGCTATGACATTAGGGAATCAAAACACAGGTGGAAACCTTGTGAGGATTTTCCTCTTAATTATGACAATCTGTCATTTCCACATTGTTCCCAGCATTTTGCTTCATAAACACTCTCATAAGGAGATCCAACATGAAGAAAATTAAATCAAAACAGCCCACCCATAGCTTTCTCAAGAATTCACATCAGGATTAACAATTTGCTTGATCGGAACTGTTAGCACACGAACAGGGCTGGATCCACAGGTGAACTTGAGGCTGGAGCATTTCGAGCATACTTGTGAGAATTAAATACAGGTTCGCCTCCTCCTCATCTCATGAATAGGAAGTCAACATGAGGAAAAATTAGTAAACCCTGATACTAGAAGACAGACAGAAAACTCGGCTCATGAACCTTCTTGCCTTTTCCCAGTCAAGCAAATGTTCATTCACTGCTGCACTCACTGGCCAACACTGATTTTTTGGCACAGATATACTCCTATGGACAAACCTACTTAATAGCAGGTTGCTTATTCTGAGGAAAGTATTTTCAGAGAATTTTTAGAACCTGAGCTGTTATACTTTAGATCTTAACTCCAAAAAGAACAAAGTAATTAAAGAGACATTTTAGTACCTAATACAAATGTGCACAGCAGTAATTCAGCAATTCCAGATTATCAACCAGACGAAACACACGATCAGCTAAAAGCAACCACAGCCTGGGAACTCAGCAGGGAGACCCAGGTCACCAGTGGGTCCCACAGGCTGAGCCTCCCCTGGTGGCTTGCTGTATGCAGCCCTTCGATCTGTGCGTGCTGCAGTCAGGCAATGGCACGCTTTCTTTGTTTCTAAAACACTTTCAGTTTCATTTAGGTTTACTTTGCATGCCTTAAAATTTGCCCAGTTTAAGCATAGAATTAAATGATTTTCAGTAAATTTGCAGAGCCATACAATTCTCACCATAATACTAACCCTTGCCCAAGCCAATCACTATTCTACTTTCTGTCTCTGCAGATTTGCCTTTTCTGGATATTTCACATAATACGATCATGTAATATTTGGTCTTTTGAGTCTGGCTTCTTTTGCTTAGCACTGTACTCCACTGTAGAGATATGATAAACATTGTTTATCCATTCACCCACTGGTGGACATTTGGACTCCCTTTTATTGTTTTGACTAAGGCTCCTGGGAATATTTACATCAAGTCTTTGTGCAGATGCAGGCTTTCCTTTCTCTTGGGTGGATGCCTAGGAGTGGAATTGCTGGGCCATATGGTAGATTTATGTTTAGTGTTACAGATCATGCCAAACTGTGGTTTCCCCATTTTACATTCCCAACAACAATGCATAAGAATTCCAATTTTTCCAAATTCTTAGATACTGTTGCTTTGTAGTGTAAGTTGCTTTTAAATTTTTGAATTTTAACTATTTTTGAATTTTAAGAGTTCATTATATATCTGGTTATAAGTACTTTACCAGGTAAATAATTTACAAATTTCCCCCCCAGATTCTGGCCCGTCTTTTCACTTTCTTAATTGTGTCTTTTGACATACAAAAGTTTGAACTTCTGTTGAAGTTCAATTTATCAATATTTCTTTCGTGCATTGTGCCACTGGTGTCAGGTCTAAAAACTCTGCCTAACCCAAGATTATGAAGATTTACTACTGTTATTAAATTTTTATAATTTTCACACTTACATTAAGATCTATGATCCACTTGTATTAATTTATGTAATATAAAAATTTTAATATTTTTGCATGTGAATGTCCAATTTTCTAAGCATCATTTGTTGAAAAGACTATCTTCACCATTGGATTGTTTTGGTACCTTTGTTATAAAAAAAAGCACTGACTTTAAATCTAAGGGTTTATATCTGGACACTCAGTACTGTTTCATTTATCAGTCTATCTCTGTGCCAGTACCACATTGACTTGGTTATCGTAGCTTTGCAGTAATTTCTGATGTAAGGAAATGGAAGTCTGAATTTTCTTTGTTATTCTATTTCAAAATTGTGTTGGCTATTGTGGGTCCCTTATATTCCTTTGAGGATCATGTTGTCTATTTCTGCAAAGAAGTGTGCTAAGATTTTGATCGGGATTACACTGAATCTATAGACCAACTTGGGGAGACCTGCCATCTTCATAATACTGAATCTTCTAATCCATGCATATGGACATACTCTTTAAAGACATGTATGGTCTTAAAAATATTTTGAATCAACTCCATCATATCAATGATTCTCAGATAAACAACCTATTTTATGATTGAAAGAGCTTTAGGATGAAGATATACAAAAAACTATTTGTATTTGTTTTTTACTTTCAAACAATCACAAAGTTACAGAAAATTTACAGACTCAGTTAAAAAAAACCTTTTCCCCTTGAATTATTTGACAGTGAGTCACTAGCCCGATGCTCCATCAACCCCAGGTACTTCAGGGGGTGTTTCCAACAAACAAGTTATTTTCCTCCACAAACCAACTGAGCCATCAAAATTAGAAAACTGATACATTTCTTCCATCTAAGCTCAGACCCTATTCATGTTTTGCCAGTTGTCACAAATGCACCTTTTATGGCAAAAGGATCCAGCTCAGACTTGCACGGGGCATTTGAGCTGTGCTCTCTCAGCGTCCTTCTGCCCAGGACAGCAGCTTCTCCACATTTCCCTGACTCTCAGGACACCAAGATTTGGAAGGTTACAGGCAGCCATGTGGTCGAATGTCTTTCAGTGTGGGTGTCTGATGTTTAGACGTGGTTAGATCCTGATTAAGCATCTCTGGGGGAAATGCAGAGGATGTGATGCTGTTTTCTCACCTGTCCGCCTAGTGATACAGGACTTCACTGCACCCCTGGAGGAGATTGCTTTCATCATGCGAGTCGGCCCCCTTCTGAGAAGTTTCTCCTTCCTCCTCAGAACTATTTTGGGATGGCTACTACATATATCTTTGTTCTTCAGGCTTTCAGTTTTCTCACCTATTTGCATCTGAATAGTTGGATAACTTCCTATTTTGTCCAAAGTGTTAAAATCTGTTGTAATCTTTATTCTGATGCTCAAATTGTCCCTAATTTGGTCAGGGCGCACCCCTTCAAATTGGCTCTTCTGTGCTTTTGACATGACCTCATCATTCTTTGAGCATTTTCTTGCTTTGTAGCTTAAAAAGACATTCCAGGGTCATCTTGCACATATCCTGTCCCAGCCCTGAAATCAGCCATTTGCACCCCTTCAAATTGGCTCTTCTGTGCTTTTGACATGACCTCATCATTCTTTGAGCATTTCCTTGCTTTGTAGTTTAAAAAGACATTCCAGGGTCATCTTGCACATATCCTGTCCCAGCCCTGAAATCAGCCATTTCTTGAGAGCCCTAGTCCATTTTAGAGGAAAATGTATTTAACAGCCAAGATATGGATGTGAGGTGTGCTCCTTGCCGCTGCGGTCTGACAGGGCTAGGGCGTACGTCTATGTGTTCATTCCCTCATACAGCACACACATGCACCCACATTTCTAACTCTACCAGCATTTGTTGAAAAGCATGAGTCACAATAATACACTAATTGCCATCCAGCACCACAGGGCTGACTGTACTTTCTTTCTGTATTTATAACACCCTTTGCCAAAATGGAGGAATCTGGCTTCCACTATTGCTAAAACACATACTTACTTTCAATCTCCCGTATGAAGCCAGCCTCCCTCTGCCACCACCCACCCCCTGGAACAAGCTCTGACTCCCCCAGCACTTCCCTGCCCGGCCTGGCTCCACACCCCACACAGCTGCCTCTCCATGTGGACGCTTTCTCCCTTCCACTTGTGCTCTGACATGCTGAACAGGCAGCTCTTCCACCACCACCTTCCCCACCCTGCGTGGGCACTTCTGTGCCTGGCCCAAGAGTGATGCCTCCTTCACCTTGCATACCCTCCGGGCCTCTCCTGCCTCACCCTCGCCCCAGACCCACAGAACCGCATGGGAAAGGAAGGTTTTATTATTTCCAACTTTTGTACTAGTGATTGTGCATCTAAGACGCAAGTTTTTTGGGAAGCAAGTCCATTGGGATCTGTCTCTACAGAGAATTTCAGAAAACGAAGACTTTTACAGCTGTAATATATTTATTTTTATTGTTGCAGGGGCAAGCAACAGAATACTATGATTTTGTGACTTCTGAATGAATCTGCAGGAAGGACGTTCCTTAAAATAAAGGTTCCCTGCAACCTGGACAGCCTACCTGGGCAACCCCTTCAGTAGCCACTATCAGTAACTCACATCAAGCACCTAGTTTCCCTTCAACAAGCACCTTCTCTGTGGATTTTGTGGGCTGTTTGGTTTGGTAAGGCTGCAGAAGCAGAAACTCTTCCATTCGCTGGCCTTGGCTGCACGGGGACACCTTGACAAATCAAACACCATCATCCTACAGAGATGGAAGCTGAGAACAGGCTCTGCCGCCTTGCCCCACTGGGCCCATAGGTCTGGGGTGCTTCAGCCCAGCTGTTGGAATGGCACACTTCTGAGCTACTTCCCAAGGAAAAAAAAATTACTCCCAACTATTGCATTTTGGATGGAATCAAAAATCATTAAATATTTAATATATTCAGTTCTATGTGCTCTCTTGAAAAGTTTAATTGTCCTAGTTAGAATGTCAGTGTTTTCCAAAAACACAGGATTGGATTTTAACCCAATCAATACTATTAAATATTATGAATGTATTAAAAATAATTGTTCTAGAAGAGTGTTTAAAGACATGAGAAAATGTCCACTATGACCTATTAAGAAAAAAGAAAATTAAAATGAATTTCATACTATAGCATCTCAGTTTTATCAATACATTAATGTATATTTATATATAAAACTGTATGCATACATATTAATAGGTAAAGTAAAATCATATGATATTTGTGTTTGCTTTAAAATATCCCATAAAAAAAGGGAAAAGTAGAGAAATAGATGAAACAAAATTGATAAAATATTGATACATGTAAAGCTGGACAATGGGCACTTGTGTTTAGTATAGCAAACTTTACACATTTATAAATAATGTGTATTTATATGTATTACAGCATACTTTATATATTTGTATATAAAGTATATACTTTATAAACTTGTATATGTTTATTATAGCATACTTTATACATCTGTATATAAAGTGTACTTTATACTTTAAACATATACACTTGCATATGTTTATTAGATACTTTATACATTTGTATATACAGTGCATATAAAGTGTATATACTTTATACACTGTTTATTTTATTATAGGATACTTTATACATTTATATATGAAGTGTATATACTTTAAAAACTTGTATGTTTATTATAGCATATTTTATGCATTTAGATACATAGTGTGTATACTTTATAAATTTGTATATGTTTATTATAGCAAACTTTATACATTTATATATAAAGTGCATATAAAGTATATACACTTTACACACTTGTATATGTTTGAAAATGTTAATAGTAAAAAGTCAGTATGCTACATTGGAAAATAACCTCTGAAAGACTATAGGCCAAACTGCTCATAGTGGACATTTATTGGTTCCACCATTTATTAGGTGGCATGATTACTGATGGCTTCATTCTCTTCTTTGTATTATTTATATTTTCTAAATTTATACAGTAAACATTTATGTATAATCTGAAAACAAATGCCAAGAAACATCCATCTGTGTACGCGTAATAAAACCCACTGAAAACTTCCTGGTCCTCCAGGACCTAATAGCTCTGGGGGTCTCGTGTGATCCCTACCATAGCCTGTTAAGTAGGTGGCACAGGGCCTTGGTTCATGCCCCCTTGCGGGCAGAGACTATGCCTTGTTCCTGTGACAACTCCAGGGTCTGACACCTGCCACACAACAGGCAACCAGGAACACATGCTGGATGAGTCGTCCCTGTCTTAATGATTAGGAAATGGAGACTCAGAAAAGTTAAAGACTGCTGAAGGATTTAGATAATAAAACCCACTGAAAACTTCCTGGTCCTCCAGGACCTAATAGCTCTGGGGGTCTCGTGTGATCCCTACAATAGCCTGTTAAGTAGGTGGCACAGGGCCTTGGTTCATGCCCCCTTGCGGGCAGAGACCATGCCTTGTTCCTGTGACAACTCCAGGGTCTGACACCTGCCACACAACAGGCAACCAGGAACACATGCTGGATGAGTCATCCCTGTCTTAATGATTAGGAAATGGAGACTCAGAAAAGTTAAAGACTGCTGAAGGATTTAGAACCCCAGCCCCCACACTGAGCCCAAAGCCCTTCCCATCATCTGGCCGACCTGCTGGGAGGCAGAAGCCCACATCCAGCCTCCTCCCTGTCATCACCAAACTGCAGTGAAGAACGAACCCCCTGCCTTTCCCCGTCCCAGTGTTAGTCCCACTATGGTCAGTATGTAGTGTGAATTATTTCAAAATACTGTGAAATAGATCTAATAAAATCCATTTTCTCATAGACACATTCTAGCCAAACAAACGTAGAAGAGAAAGGGAAGGAAAAGCAGCACAAAAAATGACCAGCTTCATGGTTTACAGCATGTAACACATTAATCTGAAGTGCATGTCGCCCAGAGGTGAGCTGTAAAGGGGCCCAGCACGGAGCATCGTGATAACCAGGGAAGCCTGGCCCATTCACTCCCAAGAGAGAGAAGCTGGGGCTGGGGGAGACTCTCACTGAAAAATGTCAGATGTTGTTAGAAGTTCCGCCCCAGAGGAGGTTTCATCATGGACATTTTACTGGATTCATATAGGATAATGCAGAATTACTCTAGTATGTAAAATGTAAGCAATTTTTCTAGCTTACTTTTTAATGCCACAACATTTTCTTAAAGGAGAAAGAAGGCTGGATTTGCAAAATATTCCTTCATTCTTCTGCCTCCCGGGATCAGGGTTAGTAAAATCTTACCCACCAAAGTTACCTGCACACCCAGATCAGCAACCAAGCAAACCTGTGCTGAACTGCTGCTCTGTGCAAGGCACTGCTTACAGCTGGAAAACTGAGTTCTTCAGCTTAGCCGGCACATACTGATATACTGAGTGCTTAATATGGATCAGGCACTGTGTTAGATGCCAGGAATATAAAAGAGTAAGACCCAGCCCTGCCCTCAGGTGCTCAATCTGGTGGGAAAATCAGTGATACAAGCTGATAAACTGCAAGATCTGTGAGTGTTGGAGAAATGTGTATTGAGTGTAGAGATGGGGAGAGGGGCAGGGGGTGCTCCCACTACCCTGGTGGGGGGTTACAGAGCATGCTGTATCTCCAGGATGACTTCAACATTGCGTGAGTGTTGGAGAAATGTGTATTGAGTGTAGAGATGGGGAGAGGGGCAGGGGGTGTTCCCACTACCCTGGTGGGGGGTTACAGAGCATGCTGTATCTCCAGGATGACTTCAACATTGCAACAAGAATGGAAACAGGTTAAGAGAAAAGCAACTAAGAAAGCTGAATGCTCACTCTCTAAACTCATTCCACTCTTGGACCCTGGCAACATCATAAATCAAAGAGCCCAAGGTGGAATGCTTTTCAAGAAAATATAAGAAAAACTCCCAATTCTCATTAAGATAGCCTTGGATGAAGAATTAGTTTTCTGAAAGCCCCCAAAACAAACTAATGATGTACTCTAACAGAGACACTGAGAGGAGACATACCGATGTGGAGAAATCAGGGATGAGGTCAACTATCTGTATTCTGGGATATGTTTTGTGACTTATCTTGGGCAGATCTGCCTTCCAGTGCAGTTTGGCTTTGGCTGACTTCAGTGCTACTGAAATTAATTCACCTTGGTCTGAATACATTTCTCCCTTTCTTTTAAACAGCTTTTGAAAAATTATTTTATTTTACATTGTGTTAGTTTGATGGATGGAGTGTGAGAACTAAACGAGGTGAGTGAAACAAACTCACCAGGCAGGCCAGAGGCACAGGTAAGAGGGCAAAGGCTGCTGAGGCCACGGAGAATTTAATGGCTCAGTTTTGTGTAGAACCTTGGCAAGGACATCACCTGAGCTGTGAGGGCTATAATTCTGGGTGACATCTTAGTAGGTCCATTCTTTAATAGAAAAAGAATCATCGCAGCTTCACTGAGCAGCAATCTGGCAGGTTGTAACGGAACACAAATTTAAAAAGCAAGAATCTGCAGTGTGCAGAGACTCACCACAAGAGCACTCGGATTTGGAGCCAGCAGGAAAGAAAAGCACATGCAGTATTCTAATTTGGGCTGGTGAGACTGTGTGTTTACATTAAAAAATTGTCGAAGCATTTGGAAATAATCAATCAGCCTAGTCAACTAGTGAAATGGTCACACATTCTACAGCATGAACGAAATGCTCATCTACACCTCTTTCCACATTCTGTCAGAGCCCTGCTGTACATAAGAGCACAGACTGACAATCAATTGTATGTGGCCTGCTGGCCCCTCTCACCTTTACGCCAGCGAGCATCCCAGTTGTGGACACACTGAAATCAAGATAAGCGAGCGTGTCTGGGTTAGAAGGTTTGTAGATCTGGGCAGGCCGCTTCTTTGGCAAATCATCTGGAGAGCAAAACAAAGCTGTTAGCCTATCCCCATAATTAAAAACCATGCAAGCAAACAAACTTATCTGGCTAGTTCAAGTATTGACCTGTGTCCAGTATGAGGGGCCATGTCCTGACATCTACCGCTGCCGCCGCCTCCCTTGACCGTAACAACTTACAGATCAGCTGCGTTGTCATCAGACAGGCAGACCGGCTCACCTGAGGGCCAGAGAACAGAGCAAGGAGGGAATGAACGCCAGCCACAAATGACAAAATCTGAGAACTCATCACGCACATGCCTAGTGCTCATTACGCATATTAAAACCAGGGCGCTGTAGCTGGCAGATGAGATCACCACCACCCTGCTGCTTCCTGCAGGGTTTGCTGAGGCTCGAGGGAGCACGGAACCTGGCCCCAGAAGTACAAGGGCACAGCACAGGGGCTCAGGGTCCTGGACCTGCACCCAGGCGCCGAGTGGTATCACAGCATTCAATCCCACTCAGGAAAGGGCATCGAAACTAACTGGTCCCAGGACATTGGCATTTTCTGTCCCTGAATGTTTTGCTCCTCATGGTTCCTCCTCCCATGGGGAAAAACTTATCCTAATCCTCTTAAACTTCTCCAGGTGTAAAAAAATTTAAAACAAACCTATACTTTCAAAAAGGAACAGGAAATTTCTAAATCTTGATGAAGGGATTTCCTCACTTGGATGCTTTGCTCCACTGGGATTGGTGGGAAGCCCCAGTGGTGGTTGGGACACCTCTCTAGGGAGCTACTTTCTCTAGGGCACCTTCAGTTTCTGTGCAGTGTAGCCCCTACTTCCAGGCACAGTGTAAATTTTGCTTTCAGAGTAGATCGTAAGTTTGCTGAAGGCAGGGACCATTTTCTGTACTAGTACTTTGGTTCCAGACACACACACACTCTCCCACAGCCTGCACTGCCCTGGAAGATTGCAGGGTCTGTGACCTGCGAGCTCAACACTCAGACCTGGGGCAGATGAGTGCCCAAGTCCAGGTTTCCGTTACCTCCACAATCATCTTGACGGTAGGCAGTGTCGTTGCGATGTTTTGTGGATGGGGAGGACGGACAGTTATTGGCACACAGCCTGCATACAGGCAACCATAAAATGCTGCAATGAGGTCTATTCCTACACAAGGAGAAAAGCAGAAGTTCCTTCTTGAAGCAAATCATACTGTTCAACGGCCGCCGTCCCTGTCAGCACAAACACCAGTCTGGGAAAAGTTAGACAGTTAAGCGAGCAAATAAACCTTTAACAGACTCCTGTGTCCCTGGGATTTTGGGAAGCTTTGGCGATCACTTTTGTTTGGCCTGTTCTTCTTCCAGGCATGAGATGCCAAAGCAGCCTAGAAGTTTAATTCCTATGTCCTTTCTCTAGGGATTTGCTCAACTGCGTGATTACCAGTTTAGTAAAGATTTAACTACTGTAAGGAACTACTTCAGATATCTAATGAAAATTTGGCCTGTTCTTCTTCCAGGCATGAGATGCCAAAGCAGCCTAGAAGTTTAATTCCTATGTCCTTTCTCTAGGGATTTGCTCAACTGGGTGATTACCAGTTTAGTAAAGATTTAACTACTGTAAGGAACTACTTCAGATATCTAATGAAACAAATGTAGATACAAAGTCCTTTGTAAATATTGCTTTATTTACAAAAGCCTCTAAAAGTAGCACAACACATGGCCTCATCCCTGTGAGTGGTGGTAACTGGACACAAATGAGCCTGGCCAGAACCTAACTGGACACAATGCAAACTTTTGGCAGCAATGCTGCGGTTCTACCCAGGCACTAGCAGGTGCAGCGAGCGCCTCCTCGCCCGGAGCCCACCCCGCCTCTCGGGAGTCCACACCGCCCTGAGCCCAGCTATTTACCTGGTGGGTAGACGAGTGCGACGTGGTCTCCGTCCTGCAGGTGCCCCCTCTCCATCAGCATCACAGCTATCTTCTCAGCTCTCTTATGAAGCTGCACGCAGGTCAGCGAGTTTGCTATTGTACCCTGAGCATCACAAGGACAAGCGGGCGAGAAAGATTCTTTTAACGTAACAGCTTTACTGCAGTAGAGTTCACATACCCACAGTTCACTTATTTAAAACGGATAACTCAGTGGTTTTTAGTGTACTAACAGAGTTGTGCAACCACCATCCCCCA
>NW_007735624.1:0-1968 GCF_000696425.1 Galeopterus variegatus
ACTTATTTAGAAAATATAAAAATTATAAAATAGTGCAAGTAATTCTGCCAGATTGGGGGTTTTCTTTCCATTTTTCATCAGTGTTGGTCAAAGAGCAAACATTTCTAATTTTATTTATTTTTTCTTTGTTTTAATACTGTGTAATAATTTAATACAGTCCATCTTATCAATTTATTTATTTTATGGCTTGTTCTTTATATGTCCTGAGAATTACTGACAACATCCAAATCATAAATATTTTTTCCTGTGTTTTCTTCTAGAAGTTTTACAGTTTTAGATTTAAGTTTGGGCATGTGATTGTGTGAGAAGGGGGTTAAAGTATAATTCCCTCCAAATTGATAAGGTACTTGAGACTTAAGAAGGAGTCAGGCCGATCCATGAGGTAATCAGAGATATTTATTACAGGGGTGACTTAATACAAGAAAGTCCCACGCAGCAAAGAATCAGAAGTCTACAGCAGATGAGAAGTCTGGCTCTCTGGGGTTAGGCAAAGTGTATATAGCAAAAGCTCCTACTAAATATAACTTCAAGGAAACATCTTAAGAAAACTAAGTTGACAACATTATTCTCCAGGCGTCTCGTGATACCTGAGGCAGGGGGTCTTGTGGTGGTAGTACTCAGATCCCTGGTGCCACCTGCTATAATAAATCATTGACTCCCTGAAACTTATGTTCCTTTTACAGCTTGCCTTAAGGTTAATGTGTAACTGGTCAGTGAAACAAAGGAATGAGATTAAGTAATAGTCAACATAGTGGGCAGGGCATAAAATGATGTTGGTTTTGTTCACCCTCTGACCATGATCCATGTTGAATTAATATGTATGGAATTAGTTAAGAGTTGAAGTACATTTCTTCTATATGGATATTTAGTTGTTCCAATACCGTTTGTTAAAATGTCTATAACAAATGAATTTCCAATTTCCAATTGAATAACTTTGGCACCTTTTTTGAAAATCACTTGCCTATACACCCATGCATCTATTCCTGGAATGAGTCTTTTTCAGTTCCCTATTTGTCTATATTTATCTATAAGTCTATAGTTCTTCCAATAAAACACTTTTTTTGATTAGCGTAGTTTTATACTAAGTCTTAAAGTAAGGCAGTGTGACTCTTTCATCTTTGTTTCTTTTTATTTTTTTCCAAAATTGATTTGACTGTTACAAGTCCTTTGTATTTCCACGTCGATTTTATAGTAGCTTGACAATTTCTAAAAAATAGGCTGTTGAGTATTTATTGAGTTTGTCAGAATAGATACGTGAATTTGAGGAAATGTGCCATTTAAAAAATTTTGAGTTTTTCAAAACTGACACATTTTATTTTTATCCATTTATATCCCCTTAATTTCTCCCTGCAATGTCCTAAAGTTTTTATTGTAAAAGTTTTACACAGTGTTATATTTATCCGTAAGTATATAATTTTTAAAAATTTAATTGGTCTTATTAATGTTTTAATTTGAATTTTGATCTTTTAAATTGTTAAACATAGACACACAATTGATTTTTTTAAAACCTGGCAACCTAATACCTTACTGATTGCACTTTTGAGTTCTACTAGAATTTTTTAATTGTAGATTTCTTAGAATTTTCTCCACGCTCAAAGATCCTGTCTGCAAATTGTATCAGTTTTGCTTCCTTTGACAATTGGTTTGATTTGATTTTTATTGTTTTCTGGAAGTCTTGTTATGCTAATTGGTATCCCAAGTATGATATTTACTAGAAAAGATGAGAGTGAGCCTCCTTTCATTTTTATAAATCTTGGCTGGGAAGTGTTTGGGCTTTCACAATAAATACAATGTTAACTGTAGCTTTTGTTTATCTTTGTGATTTTGTTTTGTAGTTGCCATTTATCAAGTTGAGAGAGTCCTATCCTATTCCTGTTTGTTCAGATTTTTGTGTTTTGTTTTTTGTATTAATAAATGGAAGTTAAATTTTGTCAAATGGTTTTTCTGCATCTTTTGGGATCCTATTGT